>NC_137031.1:47266195-47273695 GCF_032717465.1 Coenobita brevimanus | reverse complement strand
AGGGGATGAAGTTTTGAAGTTTAGGTAACTTTATTAGAGAGAGAGAGACAGACAGACAGACAGACAGACAGACAGACAGAGACAGACAGACAGACAGACAGACAGACAGAGACAAACAGACAGTCAGACAGAGAAAGACAGACAGACAGACACAGACAGACAGACAGACAGAAGCAGAGACAGAGACAGATGTTTTCGGAGCTTAAGGCAATACTCTACATAGTACTTTAGATTTCGTAGCATCCTTTTCTCGTCGATTTATTATGCCTATTCCATCGTGATAATGTGCTTTAAACAGATTTTTTTTCTTGCCTACATCGTCTGCCTCTGTAGCGTACAAGAGAACAGAAGATACAGCTGGCAAAATAAATCGCTAAAGATGAGGTGCTACGAATTCTCCCATGCCATCTTGAATACGGCTCATCATACTGTTGCCATATTTCTTATCTAGTGCAGGAGAGTGGGGAGCCTTCTTGTGGTGGCACTGATTTACTAGGTGGCCCAACTGCCTGGTTACACAAATATTCTTCAAATACATCCCCATCTGAGTCCATTCCTTCCTTGGAAGTGATTCTACATGGTTTATGAATGTGGGTTAATATATGTAAATTAATATCCCACTTTATCATGTTGATTAAATCGCCTTGTGAAAGTGAAAACGTATGGGTAAAGATTCTGTCCTATTTTAAGAAATAATGGAGATACCTTCAAACCCCCTGAGATATAAGGATCTGTTTTAAGTTGAATATAACCGTCTTGGGATAGGAAATGAAAAAAAAAAAAAGAGATGTTATTGTACTGAATATTAAAATGGAGGTTGCTTGTATCCTCTTCACCGGAATTCGTCACTCCTAAGCCGAATCACATGATACTCCGATAGCAAAATTTAAAAAGGATAATAAAGCCATTGTATGAAGGTGTTAACCCACTCATGGTCGAGCCTTCTCCATTATATTCCAGCCAATGCCAGCCTGTTATACCAAGTTAAAACTGTGTCATAGGAGCTTGAGAGTGTTTAATATTATTACCATTAACCCTTTCACCGCCGTGGCAACTCTAGTATTCTGTTCCATCTAACGCCAGACGATTTCACTCAACTGAAAGTGAGACACACGAGTCTAATCCCCTGCTCAATCTAATGACGCTGTTTCACTTTATTGTTGCCACTGTTTGATGCATCTATTTAGCAAAGGGAAGGCTTTTCAAACTGGTGAGGTTAGATATAGCCTTTACTAACACGTTCACCACTAGGAAGCTCTTCTACGTTGAGTACAGTCGTCTGGAAGAAGCAAAAATTAAAAATAAATAACAATGTCATCCTAGCGAAGGGGTTAAGTGATAATTAGTATCTAACTGACAGATGCAGATGCCAGTTGCAGAAAAAAAATCAGTGTAAGATATGGCAGGCAGTAACAAACTTGAGATGGATTCCCTGTACTAACTTCATGTCTTTTTCTTTGTTTTTTCAGGAAGAACACAGAAATGTGGGTGCAGAAATTTCTCGTTTTTTTTTTTTTTCTGCATAACTATACCTTATTTGTCTGAGGAAATTTCCGTGTTTTGGGAAGTGGAGAGAATAGGGAATGAGAAATTGTCTAACAACTTCTGTGTGAATGAGGTAGAAGGGGTGTTGGGAATGGGGAGGCTGAGGATGAGAGCGAGGGATGAGGTGGAGAAATATATGCGAGAGGGGACGTGAGGTGAAGAAAGAGCAGCCTAACGGTACACGGCAGAATAACATGGAAGCGATTCGATTCTGTCCACCCCATTCTGGAATAAGGCACCTGGCAATAGACAGACAGATAGGTCTGTTGCTGTTTGCTTTCTATGTACTCCTTTTTATTCCTTTGACTCTCATTCGTGGACTACGCCACATGACTCTGTATTACGACCCCCCTATGTTCTCATTCTTTTCTTTTACCCCTCATTCCCCTTCATATCCTTTGCTATATAGACAGATCATAATTACTAGAGAAAAAGTACTCTCTGAATTACGAAAGGAAAATTAAAGCAATCGTCTGTATTTCCCTCAGCCTTAGATTATGTCATTTCTATTTCATGCCTCCTTTTGTCCCGTTCATTCTACCCCCCTTATCCTTTACTATAAAATCAAGCCTCAGCCACCATCGTCTCTGTCCTAACTTTCTTGTGTCCTTGTGTCATATTTCCTACTCGCGTTCAATCCAATCCTCTGGTGGGCTCCTCGTCTGCATTCTTGTCTGTCTCTCTGCATCCTTCACTGTCTGTCGGTCTGTCTCTGTCTGTCTGTCTGTCTCTGTCTCTGTCTGTCTGTCTCTCCAGCACCTTCCCCCTTGCCGTCTCTCCACTGTTTCCCAACTCTCACGCACTTCCACTCCAACAAGTTCACTCCTGCCACTCTTGTAGCTCTCTCCGCCCACTCCTTTCTTTCTCCTTTGTTTTTCTCTCCTTTCGTTCCCTCCTCCGCCTCTCTTGTCTTTCTACTTCCTCGTCTCTCTCTCCTCTCCTCCTCACTTTCATCTTCCATCTTTTATGTTCTTTTTCGTGTCCATCGTGTTCTGTCTTTACTCTCCCCTGCCCTACTCTCTTTCTTCCTCTGTTTTTTTTTTTCTTTTGTGACTGTAATCTCTATTCCTTGTTGTCATTCATATCACTTCTCTCTCTCTCTCTCTCTCTCTCTCTCTCTCACACACACACACACACACACACACACACACACACACACACACACACACACACACACACACACACACACACACACACACACACTTACCTTACCTAGATCTTCTTATGGCTCTCTATTTCCCAGTTTCCCTCAGTTTCCTTTCTCCTCATCCACTACCTCTCCTCCACCCCCCCCACCTCTCCCTATTTCAACCTTCCCCCCAACTCCGTACCTCCACATCGCCCACGCCCCCTCACCCTCATCTCTAACTCCAACAGGACGCAGCCAAAATGTATGCGAAGTAGGGACGGCATTTCAGTGAATTTCCGTGAGATGTCGTAGTTAATCTGTGGTTCTGTATATGCAACTTCCTTCTTACGACAAACGAATCTCCGTAACATTTAACTATTCTCTCAGATCATTTTATATTTTGTATCTGTTCGTATTTATATTTCGTATCTACATTCTAAATTGACTGTAAAGTGTTTGGTGGCTGTATTAGTGAAGATAAACATATACACAAGCATTCTTAAGTACAGCTGTAGCCTAAGAGACTTTAAAAATGCCTCCCAAGGACGCACGCAAAGGAAGACGTGAAGATGACAAAGGGTCCGACTCCTGACAGCGTGATTAACAGGACCTTCATATTCACCTGTTTGTTTCGTAATACCTTATCATATATTTCTCTTAATAATGCCAAAATGACATATTTAGTGTTCTGCTTCCTTTTCAGTTTATATATGACACCAGCCAAAATCGTAGGTTGAACCAGGAACAGGCTAGAAGGGTGTATGTGAATGAGTTGGTTGGGAGGAGAGGTTAGGGGAGACTGAAGAAAAGATAGAATTTGGAGTGCAAAGGAGTATGAGTAAGGGTGGTTTGAGCTGGAGAGGAGGTTGCATAATGGCAGAAGGCAGCATGACCTGGAGGCGATTCGTCTGCTGCCACCCCTTCCAGGATTAAACCGATTGTGGCTTCATTTAGAGTGTTTTTAGAATAGCGTTGTACTGTAGCTCAGATCAGCAAGATATGTATCGTATATGATGGAAGGTTCCTAGGTTTATGCAGAAAACTTCTTAATGCAGTTACCCTGCGAACTTGACCTGGCTTCTGTGAACCTGACCTTGTTCGTAGAAGTTATAAAGTTTAATTGTGTTTTCCACAGATTCCGACAAAACTTGTGCCAGTATTTTCGCGGCGACTCCCACTATATTTAAATTTTTCCGAAGATCAAACTTTTCCTTCTGCAAATCTGTCAGTTAACCAGTCAGATCCATGGAACCGCTGCGATTTCAGGAAAGGTACTGTTATATTTACTGCAATTACTTCACGTACTATACACATACATGAAGCAATGAGTAAAATTCAACCTCATTAGTAGAGCTCAGAGTTGCAGTTTGATCAAGAAATATTGTGGATGGAACTATCTACTCAGTTTAACAATGTAACACTACTATACCGTATGCTGAGAGTTCCGACCAGAAACTACTGCGAGAGAGAGAGAGAGAGACAGAGAGAGAGAGAGAGAGAGAGAGAGAGAGAGAAAATGGGTCAGCAAGGAGAGAAGAAATTGCTACATAATGATGAAACGCAAAGAAAGTGAAAAAGAACGAGAGGCAAGGCAGCAAAGGGGAGGAGAAAAAGTATGGTAAAAGATGAGAGAGGGAGGGAGAAGCCATAGGACTGGAGAAAGAAAGAAATGACGAGAAGGGAAAACACAGCTAAAAGCCCCCGTTCGCTAAGAGGCATCGTTCCCAAGCTAAATAAAACAGTTCGAATAAATAGAAAGAAAGATGGATGAGCAGATAGATTGATAGATAGACAGACAGACCGGTAAGTGCATACAGGATACTCGTTCACCTGTTCCGTTACCTACTGTGAGCTTAGCATCGCGGAGCCTACTTGCTAATCAGGTTAATCTTGAGGCTGCGAAAGACCTCATTAGGGCTGCTTGAGGAGGCCGCTAATGAGAGTGCTTGGGAGGAGAAGCGCACCCTGGAGATACTGTAATTACTTGTTGTGATGAACTGGCTGCTAATGATGTCGAGAGTAATTTGTTGGACGCCAGTACTATACGATTTTCACCTTAACTTGGCTTAAAACTGTCACCTGATCATCTTCAGTGCTGAGATGCGACATTGAATTAACATTAGAGTAACTGTGATGCTAAAACTGTTATCTCCCCATCATGAATGCTGAGTTGTAAGAAACGATTAAGACTTGAAGAATAAGAATGTTAGTCACGAAGAAGTGTCATGAAAAAGGATGTGGAGCCGTAGTCCTGGTTAATAATTTCATAGAGTTATGTGAAATAAGGAGCAAAAAGAAAAAATCTTGGCCAGGTTAAGGTGAACGAACTATAATAGGAAAAGTTTACGGCAGGTAGAAAGCTCCGTCGTTTTAGAATATGCTACACTTGAGGTTGCATTAGGTACTGGATCTGTACATTTGTGGTCAGCATTTCATTTACACACACACACACACACACACACACACACACACATACACACACACACACACACACACACACATACACACACCACAAGACTCTAGAAGGCCTAATTTCCCATTGGTTTTAGGTAATCGCATTGTCCAATAGGTGTTTTCTTATCCTGCGTTACGCAATTATTTATTATGATTGCCACTGACATACTGTTACGACCAATATTATTTACACAAATTTTTGAAGTATTATTGTTGTTGTCCCATATTCGCCTGAATGTGAAACAATTAGACATCAAGGTGAAACGGTCCCTCCCCTGCAGCCCTCCACCCGCATCTCGGTGACAGGAAGGCTGCTGAGGGACGTTTATACAGTCAGGCAGCGGAGTCACCTGGGTTTATAGATGCTACAACATGAAGGCATTCCTTGAAGCACCTGAAAATGTTACAATCTAATGAAAAATTGCAAAATTATTCAACAATAATTAAAAGGATTGGATTCGCACTCCACCAGTTCTGAAGGCACAGATGTGTAAGAGCAGAGTTAACTGGGACTGTTCAACTATTCACTGTACCTGTTTCACCTCAACTTGGCCCAGATTTTCCTCTTGCAGCTTATTTTATTTACTCTAGTGGCAGAAAAAGACAATACTACAACTCTGTATCTTTCTTCGCGACTTTCATCATATTTTTGTGTTTTTATAATGTAAAAAGTTGACATTCAGGATGGAGAGATTTTAGTCATGTAAGAGTAGGAGTAAAATGGGCAGTGTTTTGTGCCCGTCGGTTTAAGCAGGAGCAGCAGGTCGGAGTTAAATACGCGCTCCCAGGAAGGTCCCGCTGTCGGCAATGAATTCTGGGTGCGTTAGCGGAATTTACGAGAGTCCGGAGACAGCTCAGACACGCCCACACGCCCGTCCCCCACCACTGCCGCACTCACACCACCCACATCTACACTCACACCCACACCCTCCCTCTTCTCGTCTCTACTACCCTCAACCACATCAAGATTCCTGCTCCATTTCCCACACCCACACCCACACTCACACCTGCACTCCTACCCCACCACACATATTTACACTGTTACCCCACCACTCATACCCACACTCCTTACTCACCACCCATACTCACGCTTCTGTAACACAACCAAGACCCACATCCACACGCGCACCCAGTCTACCCACGCTCCAAACTACCCAACACACTTACCCACCATCCGCACCCAAACATGCATTCCTACACTCATCAAGCGAGAGCCACAGTCCCCACTTCCATCCCCCTCATCGCCCACATCCACACTCATGTCCCCACCACCTACAGGCACAACCTCGCCCCACATCACCTTCATGCACAATCCTAGCCCCCATCACCCACAACCTCACTCCCGTCTCCCGTCACCCACATTCCTGTCCCCCACCACCACCACCCATACTTCTCCACAACTCACAGACACACTCTTGTCTTCATCGCCAACACCCACGCATCCACCCACTATGACTCATAAACACTCCTGCACTCTTCTAGCCACACCCACATTCCTTCTACCAACAACCACGCTCTCATTCCTACCCCCACCACCCTCGCCTACACCTCTCCCTCAACAACCAACATCCTCACTCATGTCTTTACCGGCCACACACACACACCTGTCCCCCACCACCCACATACCACCACCCGCACCCACACTCTTCCCCCACCACCCACACCCGAACTTTTGCCTCACCATCCACACTCTTCCTCCACCACCCGCACCAACACTCTTCCCCCACCACCCACATCCATCTTCCCCACCACCCACACCCGCACCCACACTTTCACGTCTGCATCCAGGCACTCACACCCACATCCTCACTTTTGTTCCCCACCACCTCAACCCCTTATCTCTCATGCCCACGATCTTCCCCACCACCCATGCCCTTCACTTCTCACGCCAACAGGTAACACCATTTTCCAGTTTCAGATGCCGAGATCCGTGCCGGCAGTAGACGCGATATTCTGGAGACGATCGCTTGAATATTCAGCAAACACTATGATCTAAAAATAGCTTGTGCTCTGTTTACCCTTCACACATATACTCTATGAGATAGTACTGTAATTACAAATGACTATACGTTCCTTTCCATTTACTGGTGTTTCAGGACAAGTGCCGTGGGTAATGATTATGTAATAGAAAATTCATGCAACCAGTTTTATTGCCACTGGAGGAAAAAGATTATGTGCAGAGAAAGAACCCAGGATTTATCAAAGGATCCGCTTGTGCGATTCTTCATACAGAAACAGAGTATAAGATTGCAGGTCACTGACTGAAACCATGAGAACGTAACGCCGTGGTTCAGAGAGCAACCTGAAACTTTTTTGGTCCAGGTGTAGTTGCATCTGAAATTGATCATCACTGTTTTTTTCTTTGCTTTCTT
>NC_137031.1:47251195-47261195 GCF_032717465.1 Coenobita brevimanus | reverse complement strand
GCGTCTGGTGTTGGAGTACCTAGAGACACAGCTGACTATATAATGGGGACGGGGGTCGCTCCTGGCCAATATTCAACACCACGTACAGGGGCAGGAAAATGTTTTCTGACACCCCGGAACTAACGTGGGACTTTTTTTTTTTTTTTCAAGAACGTCAGTTTAATGGTGAACAGTAAATCAACAAGGGGCTCTAAGCACAGCCAGTCTGACCAACAAGAGGCCATTCAAAGTGAGATGTCAATGAGCCGATAGAGGGGACTTAAAATGAGTTTGAAGACATACCCATAGCAGCTGCCCTGTGTCGTAATAACAACTTTTGACCCTAGCGATTACAAAGTACTAAAAGAAAAACATTATCTTTAACTTTAGAAAATTCCACACGCAATATGCAGAAGAAATGTCTGCTGTTCACTGCAGTTTTGCTTTTGATCTCTTCATCCAGTTTTTTGTGTGGATTAATGAGTGTTAATATCAGCCTCTTCTTCCATTGAGACTTGTGAATGTAGCAGCAGTCTTGTGATGGAAAGACAGGTCATTACAAGAATCACAGATAATCGCGGCAAGGGATAGGACGGACTGACGTGACTTGGCTTCTGATGTCAAACTCCCATTCTCTGATGCCACGTATCTGAACAAAGTAAATATCAATCAAACGGGAAACTGCAGGCAAGTCAGAGACAAGACGGATTTAGTTTCCCTTGAGGGTTCCAGGACTTCAAGGCAACGCATTGTGTTGTTGCGACAGAGGTCTTACAAATGGCTTGAGAATGGGCTGGTGATAATCGACATGGGGTCAATAGAATTTGCTCCTGTAGTGTTCCGCCGGGTCTACATCACACGGTACACTTATGTTTGGCATCTTATTTCTACAGAGACATGTATCAACCCCCTCTCAGCCCAGGAAAGCTAGTCAACAATGACCAATGCGAAGATTCTTATGCTCATTATTGAACACCTTCCTTTTTCCATCACGGCGTACTTTAGTTATTAAGTGTGATAGATCATTTCACTGATGTATTGTTGCCTCGCTTCTCTGTCTCTGATCACTTACCTTTGATCGTGTGATATTCCTTTCTCCTGTCATGCTGTGTGTGTGTGTGTGTGTGTGTGTGTGTGTGTGTGTGTGTGTGTGTGTGTGTGTGTGTGTGTGTGTGTGTGTGTGTGTGTGTGTGTGTGTGTGTGTGTGTGTGTGTGTGTGTATTATTTTCATCTATTTCCCCCTATGTTATTGTACTTTCATCTTTCTTTCTTTTCCTTAGAATTCTGTTCACTTTTTTCATTGCAGAAAACTTTTTTTTTCTTTTTTTTTTTTTATTCGTAGCAAGTCAGCACAGCACCTCAGAGACGTGAATTCAAACCGAGATCCGGCCAAGCACCACCTTCCCCACACCCTCTCACACCCTCCCGCCGATAAATTCCCTCTGGTTTCTGCATTCTGGCAATGTATCGAAATTGTTCCTCGCTGTGTTGCATATTTTGAGATGCAAAATGCCATCCAAGGGGCACGAGGCACACACACACACACACACACACACACACACACACACACACACACACACACACACACACACACACACACACACACACACACACACGCGCGCGCTCCCGGAGAGGTGTGCGAATATGTTTATCAGTTATTTATGACAGTGTGATTATGTGCATGTTAGGAACAGTTGTAAATGAATTCATTTAAACCCAGAAACGCAATTCAGGACCATAATAATAGAGGTTAACGTTTGACGTAACATAATTTTGCAAAAAAGGAAACTAAGAACGAAAGAATAAAAGAGCCCTCAAGAAACTTTTCTTCAAGGTGACAAAAACAGAAACACATTCCACTCTCGACCACGCCTGGGCCGGCACTCGTGGCTGTCGGGGATTTCGTGAATATGCAGAGCGGATGTGGTCGGGGCGGGGTTAGCCAGGTCGTGAATCCTGATGCGGTGAGGCCCGGCCACCTGGCGTATGACAAGATATTTGTTCAGCAAGCAGACCGAAGAGTCCAGTCGTATACTGTCTTTGCACAGGGATCGGAATTTCACATCTTCATATATATATATATATATATATATATATATATATATATATATATATATATATATATATATATATATATATATATGTAGATGGATAGATAGATAGATATGTGTGTGTGTGTGAGTGTGTGTGTGTGTGTGTGTGTGTGTGTGTGTGTGTGTGTGTGTGTGTGTGTGTGTGTGTGTAGGAACTAGCTGATTTATAGTGGTTCATTTGAAACTGTCGCGTAGTGTAGAAGATTCTTTTCAGTCTAGTAACACTGACGATTTGCAAATGACCTTCATATTAAAAACCGAATTAGATATGGTCATTAGCTATCAAGATCCCCTCTCCCCCAGAACACGTCTTTAGATCAAGATACAGGACGGAATTGGGATAAAGTTCAGACGTCATCAGGCGTTTAGCCACAGTATTCATCCCTAGAGCTTAGACCTTTGACCCGGTGATTGGTTATTTATCGACGATCCTGGGATGCACTACCATTGCATCATGCAGATTATCACAGTTACCTTCTCTAGCTGAAACCCTAGGTACTTTATTTTACATTCTACATTACAAGGGTGGATGGACTCCTGAGTCGAGTGCTGTCACCTATCCGCACCAAGATTCAATCCCTAACGCTATCGAACTGGGAGCCTCGTTGCTAACAAAGCTGATTATAAGGACATTGTTTCCCAATTACGTTAAGTACCTGATGTGCGGGATGTATGGAGGTAATCTAACATGGAAAGTACGACTGTAATATGGCATGAAAACTGATCTTGACCTTAATACACATATATGACTTATTTAATGGGTCCTCCACTGGTAGCTCAAGACTGACTCACTCCTTTGCGTGCCGGTCCTTCATCTTCCTGTCTGGAATGAAACCTCTTGTCCATACCAAGGACCTAAATGTGGCCCCTGTAATGGAGTAATGACGTTTCAGCCGCTTCCTGGTTGCGGTTAGTAATGAAGGCAACGTTTAATATTGCGAGAACACTTCTGGAGATCACGATGGAGATACGTTTCTCAGTGCTCACTGCTTTTGCTCCTACTCTCGGCCTGTGACTGAAGTCTTTGACTTCCATCTGCTGCTATGTTCACCCCCAAAATACCTTAAATATTCTACTCTCAAATTTCTTCCCAATTTTGTCACATTTCCACACAGTTGTGTGGTCTCTCCAAACTGTATCCCAACACTTTACTTCTTCTCACATTTACTCTCCCTGTCTTCCTGCCAAAAGTTCCCAAACCCAGACACCAGCTGCTGAATACACCCTCTGGATCTGCAACCAGAGCGGAGAAATATCTGCAAACAACAACTGGAATTCTTCCCAGTCTCTCCCTCCCCCTGCATCCCTTAAAGTTGCCTTTGTTCCCAGTACCCTCGCAGCTACATCCAGCACCAGCCCGTCCTTGAACAAACTGAACAGTCATGCAAACACCAAGCGTCCTTGGTGAAATCTCACCTTTATGTCAAACCATCCCGCACTTTTGCCTTCACACCTGCAGACATACCCTATTTATACAGTATGACAAAATCTCTTTATTTTGGTAAAACCTTTATGCATACCCATGAGGTACAAATTCCTTACTGCGTTTAAAAATTTCCTTCGACCTCATACGTGCGTAATACATTGACATAAATCCTCTGTCACCTTGATCAAGCACAATGTCCAGGTTAATAAAAAATTAACACTATCCCTTTCACGTGTATTTCACCTAAAACACCAAATTCAGAGACACCCTACCAAACAAGTCTATTCCTTTCTTAATTAGCCTATTCTTCCCTGGAATGTCTAAACTGCCTGTTGTAAAAATAGTATTATATTCTAGCGATTAATCTGTTTCCTAGAAGGGATTAAACATGACTGTCTATTTAAAAAAAAATCCACTTGTTCGTATTTATCCCAACACTCTGGCAGTTTTCACAAGCTCTTCCGTGTATAAAGCCTCGTATCTCCTCAAGGCTGTAATACGCTGCAGTGCATATGAATTCGCATATCCTAAGTATGCAGCGTATGAAGGTAGCTATAATGCTCGCGTCTTCCATTTTCATCATGTACCTTCTTCTTCCTTAGGTGGGAAAAGGGTACGGTATTATGATGATGATGATGATGATGATGATGAGGGTGACCTTCTTGTGTAACTGGCTACTTTAAGTCAGGGAGATGATTAGAGGGATTCCCCTTTGCTTTCGCCTCCACCCCCTCTCTCTTTTATTAGTCCTATTGTACTGTGAGTGTAAGTTCCTGACTGCCTGTATATTTCTCTTAATTATCAAAACTCTTGCATCACCTGCTTGTTTTACCATTAACATATATTTTAAATTTTGACTCAACTGTCTCGTTAGTAGGTCCGACAGGATATATAATACTCTGCTATTCATGAGCAGGGACAGAGTATTGAAGTCTGGATTGCTGATTAAAATTACGAGAGAGAGAGAGAGAGGTGGGAGGGGAGGGTAATAGGAAGAGAGGACATACCGGTAATTAGTATGTTGCCGACAGGAAGAGTTGGAGGAGAAAGAAGTTGGAAAAAGAAGAGAGAAGGAAGTTTTGAGAAAGAATCAGGGAGTGAAGGAGCAGAGGGTAGAATGGAGGCGGAGGGGGTGCTGGGGATAACAAAAATGAGATGGATGGGTGGGCGAGTTGGTGAATGGTTGATGGATGAAAAGTAAGCCAGTGAACACGAGAGGCACAGCCCAGGGATGTTATGATTAATAACTGAATCAGAATACGAATTAAGTATACTTTAGTCATTTCTTTTACGACCGCGATTATTATAATTCAGGAAAATACGGTATATAACTGCTTATGTTCACTCTGACAGTCATGCTTTCTTATTAACCTTGGTCAGTGAACATACATACATACATATATATATATATATATATTAAGAATGAATATCACGCAATACTAAACACTTGTTATTATTTTATAGCTATCATTGTCTATCAGCTTTAACATGGTGTAAAGTTGCCATCTCTCCCTCTTGAATGATTGACAGTGACTGGAGATAGACACTAGAATATGTTAATAGTAAAGAAGAAGTTCCATGGGAAGGATGTAGAGCCGTATGTATCACCTAATGCCACTGCGCTACTGGGAATTAGCTGCAAAAGGCGAGGTTTGGCCTGTGTAGCTTGTGAAATAAGTGATGTTGGTCTGAGCCTAGTACACAAACCGTGGGCATGATACTTGAGAAGCGAAACAGAGACCTTGGACTATCTGACCGTGGGTGAAGGGCTGTGTTGATCGTATATACTATCACGCTCAAAATTAGCCGACACAAAAGGGCATGAAACAAAAGAATACTCTCTGACCTGCGAGTAGGAAAGGTGAATATGGAAGGCAAGACACAACACTGGCAGGGTAGTGTTGTCCGCGACAATGCAGTACAGTCAGGGTAAATAGTTTCGTTACTCTCCCGAAACTGTGAAACCTACAGAGACCTCGCTGAGTTAGTCTTTATTTTTTAGGGGAGGGACTCGCTAGCCTTTGTCCGGAGCTGAATACATAAATTTCAAGAGGGGTATTTCTCGTATTAGTTTGAAACCCCAATCATGTACTGGAGTTTTTTAATCCGACTGGAAAAGGATAGGTTGTTGGCGAAAATTGAAAGCAGACATCATCAGCACGGTGCTGGATAATATTCAGCGAAAATGTTACGTGAGGCTTGCTTGATAGCATACTATTAATGTTTTGCTGAGGAAAAGGGAGAGAAACTTCACAAGTTAAGTATTATCACTGAAATGGATTTTGGAGCAAGTATAAGTGATGCGGATGAATTGGCAGCCTACTGGAAAATGGGATTACAAATCCATGTTACATATAGCAAAATATACAGTGCGGAATAGTGGGCAGCGATCAGTCTAGTGTAGTTATGGTAAAGTGGGATATTAACTTGATTACGCAGAAAAAGCCTTAGGAGAGGATAGTAATTACTCAGAAATGTCGGATTATTAATCAGCTGAAGACAGGACTGCGTGACTGCATCCATCCTGGTCACCTCTTATTCGAACAGTAAGATACATACCTGGCAATGCTACAAAATTTCCCAAGCACATACTCTAAAGGCTGTGTACTGGAGAAGATACTGCGACCCATAGGAGATAAGGATTTTGTAAATTATTTGGAAGAAACCCTCTCAGGAAGAGAGAAGAATACTGGCAAATTGTGCAAATTCCTTTAGAATACATAGCATACAGAGAGGAAACGATTATAAGTCATGTAATGCAGCAGTAAATTTCTGATTTATCAGTTGGTTTACATTGTTAGCAATATATATTGATAGACAGATAGACAGATATATGAATGGTCTGAGCACTTGACTGCTTTTTGCCGTATTTCAAGTTGACTCCGTGTATTTTAAAGGATAATATAATTAGTTTCTGATCCGTGTCATTTCAGTACGTACATTTATTAGGCAATGCAAGATACAGTAGTATTGTGATACCAACTCTAACATATGGAAGTGAAGCTTGGACCTTGTTGGAAGGACACAAGTCAAGGGTGAGAGCAGTGGAAATGAGCTATTTGAGAGGAGTATGTGGAGTTTCATGGAGGGAAAGAGTAAGAAATGAGGAAGTGAAGAAGCGTTGCGGGGTGGATGCGGATGTGATAGAAAGCGTTAGGAGAATTACACTGAGGTGGTTTGGCCATGTGGAGAGGATGTAGTGTGAGAAACTAACGAGGAGAGTGTATGTGAGCGAGGTGGAGGGGGGGAGAGGGAGGGGGAGGCCGAGGATGAGATTGGATGAGATGGAGCTATGGAGTGGAGATGTATATGAGAGGGGAAGGGGGAACTGGGAGCAGGGCAGTGAAATAGCGGGGGACAGGGAGACATGGAGGGGATCTGTTTGTGGCCACCCCTTACGGAATTAAGGAGTCTGGCAATAGATAGATAGTCAGACATTTATTACTTTTCCATAAATCTTCCAACATGATAATTACCATTTCCCTGCTGTTGTCAGGACATCGCACAAACAAAAGAATATTCAGTCTTAGGATATGCGGTGAGTGATGGTTGTGATTGCACGGAAAACCCAAATTATAGTGAATACGCACTGGCTTGTTTGGTATTAGCTGACACTGCTGATATACCCAAAATCATTTGTCCTTGAACATTTGATCTGGAAGCGATGTACCGCTGGATAGATCATTATTATGGAGGCGATGAATTAGTGGACGAAACTTATGGAGAGGATGAATGGAGTATCTTATTATTCTTAGAGGAGATTAGGAAACATTTTATTGATTACTCTTCTAAGCTAGCAATAAACGTCTTCGAATATTATCCTTCTTCCGGAACTGCACATGAGGGAATAGATACAGGCAACCCTTCGCATGACTGTGCTGGAGTGCTTTGTGAAACATAATGACATCTAATCTTCTTTTGAAAATGGGCAAAGCAAATTCCTATAAGCCATTCAGTGGGTCATTATCCAGCGTCTATACAGTCACTGTGTCCTTGACGTTACGATTTGAATGTTCCTCTGTCATTCGTTCACTTTAACCTGGAGGAGATTTAGGTGATATTTGCAGCTTATCACAGGCAATTCAGTGTCAAAAGAAGTTAATACTGCTGCTCTACATCCCTTCCATGACACTTTTCAGTGGCTAGCACCTCTCTCCAGTGTCCATCTCTTGTTACAACTCAATACTGACGATGGATAGGTGGTAAATTTAGGCCATGTTAAACTGGGCCAAACACAACCACTTATCGTAAGAAGGCCTGTACCTGCCATGATCCACTGGTCCATACACTGCTATCAGTACACCTGGATACTTTACTCTGGTTGAATGCAAAGTAATTTATTTAGCTGAAAGAACCTCCAGGAACTGAAGGTGTAAAATTTCTTGTTGAATATGTGTTATTTCTAGGGCGATTGTTCCAGTCAGTAATAATATATCTACAAACTGCTTTTCAACCACATTTACAAATTACACGGTGTAATGCAGCACGATGTATGATGGTGTCTATCTCAGTGCATATGAAAGTTATGTCGGGCGATGGAAGAAACATTTCTGACTGTTTTAGCACATCAGGAACGAACTACTTCTGCATACAACCACTGGAGACTTCACAAAACATAAACAGCAAATGAAGTTACTTTGGTTATCTTACACTATATTCAGCTGTTCCAGGCATTCATGAATTTGTATATATGATTAGATTTTTAGTTACTTTGTAGATTGATGAACTATATCAAGTGTATTGTTAATTACTTGAACATTTCAGTCACGTAAAAAACTGTCATGGTAAAATTTTGGCTATGATAGTAATCTGGCGTAAATTGGTGTTTTTAATGCTTTTAGTTCTAAGTAATATTGACAATGAATCACGTACTGCAAGTGGTTAATGCGTAATTGCCTGTCAGTTAATTATGAAAGTTTTAGGTTGCTTTTAACAAGGGATAGTTATGGTAGGTTTGAAATTTTACATATATTTTTCCCTCATCTATTAACCTGCAACTCATGACTGACGAATGGAAATATTACGTAATTGTTTTCAGACGTGTAAATCAGCAGATGTGATAGACAACGTAGGGAAGAAAGGGGGAGAGGAGACTGGGTAAAATGAGAGGGAGAGATGGAAAGGTATGAGATGCAGTGAGGATAATGGGGAAGAAGGATGAGATGGTTGCTGGAAGAAGAAGGAAGAAGAAGAAGAAGGAAGAAGAAGAAGAAGAAGGAAGAAGAAGAAGACGAAGAAGGAAGAAGAAGAAGAAGGAAGAAGAAGAAGAAGAAGGAAGAAGAAGAAGACGAAGAAGGAAGAAGAAGAAGAAGAAGAATTAATGCCCATTCAATAAACTAAGGTCATCAATACAGGCAGTTAATTTTGGCTATGTCGTAATCTTCCCCCAGAATAAGACCCGCAATAGTCGATGTTATACCCAGGTTCCCAGTTGCACCGCAGGGAAAGGAGGCATGAAGGCAGATCGGGCAACGGTTGAAGGGGAATGAGACAGAATCGATGAGGACAGACTGGCGATGAACAGAAGGGAATAGGGGTATAGGATCTGGAGGAAAGTAAAGGAGAAGTAATGGTAGAGGTTGGTTGAGGAGAAGGTGGAGGGAGAAATTAGGCAAAGGATCGAGTAAGGGAGAGGAAATGAAGAGATTGGTGATGACAGTGAACAGGGAAGAGGAAGGGCTGAACGGGGGTGGGGTTAGCATAAAAGAGATGGTAATCAGAGGGAGGTAATTAACGGCATTGAGGATAGACGCTTGGAGAGATAAAATGAAGAAGCAAAGGGAGACATAAGTGAGAGGAGAGTAGTAAAGAAGTACTGTACGGGGGCAGATGTCTGGTTTAGGGTTGGAGGGAGGGCGGGAGAGAGGGAGAGAGACAGTAAGCAAGGAGGAGGATAATGGAGAAGTAGTGGGCCAGGATCCCAGGAGGGCGGAAGGCTGAGAGTTAATACATGGATTAGGATTAAGACCGCAGGGGCTGAGGGGGACCAGGGCTGGGATGGCTGAACACTGACTGGTTGGGCGGGGATTGGTCTGCGTCTCTGTGGACCTCCTTCACTCTCTGGCAATGGCCCGCTTACACCAGCATTTGCGCATTATTGTTTATATATATATATATATAGATAGATAGATAGATAGATAGATAGATAGATAGATAGTTTTCATGGATGTGAGGAAAATGAGTTAACAAATATGTCTCTTGTCAAGTGTTATATAGGTATCTGGGTAAGGGGGAAGCCTTTTTTTTTGGGGGGGGGTGAATATTATGAGCTGTTGTCAGATGGGTATAACATACGCGTGAATGGTGAGTGAAAGGTGAATGGTTCCAGGAAAGGAAGGAGGGGGCAGGGGGTCAGGGAAGTATTTTGTGTCCGTGGCTCTTCAGTCTGTTTCTGGATGGGCCACTGAGCAAGACAGATGTAGGCACAATGGATAGAGGAGCAAGTTCGTGGAACGCAGATAGAGGGGGACACTAGGTAGTAATCCAACTATCATTGGCATAT
>NC_137031.1:47178695-47248695 GCF_032717465.1 Coenobita brevimanus | reverse complement strand
CCTGACATTTAAGATGAGAGTGATTTTAATAATAATAATAATAGTAATAATAATAATAATAAGGTGAAGAAGAAGAAGAAGAACAAGAAGAGTGATAATTACAATAACTCACTTGTCATTCAAGTCCCGGCCAGAGGTTATGCAATACATTCTTGGAAGAAATACGTGTAATTATCCTCAGGGAAATGTTGATTGTGAAGATAATTTCCCCTCCGAACAGTAATATTCATTTTATTAAGACATTATTTGTGTGTGTGTGTGGGTGGGTGGGTGTGTGTGGGTGTTTGTGCGTGAGTGTGTTTGTGCGTGTGGGCGTGGATGTTTGAAAGAGAATGCTAGAGTGCGTGAACGCTAGTGTATGAAAGTGGGTGTACGAACTGGCATTGGGTGAAAACGACAGTGCAATTGCTGGAGAGAATATAAAGGAAAGAATGTTATTATAATGAGTCTTTGCAGTTCAGCACCGAGACATTAATTCAGCATCGTGAGGTGAGGACTGTGTAGCTACCAGGTATATCAGGCTGTATGCTTTAATCCCTGCAGTACGAGAAGTTGAAAAATCGCGTGACAGTAGAAAGGACAAAAGTACTGGCGATACCGTATTAAAGAGGACAAGAAGGGTCTCTTTCTCCTTAAACTTAGGGCCGAACATTTTATTTTGCCATGTAATCTTGACCTCTGACCAAGTGTTCTTAAAATCGAATTACGGTACTTCATTCTTTGCTTACCGTCAGGTCCTCTACAAAGTCTGGCTTAAACTGAATAAAAACTTGACTGACCTAGCCTGAAAGTGATTGACTTACCCTACCTTGCCTGAACAAGTGTTGAACAATATATCATAAATTCTGTTTAACCTCTTTAACCCGGTGATGTGTTTTGTATTTCATTCTTGTTACCACCGACTTTACTCAGCCACGGGGTGAGGGTTTTTGGACTGGAGGAGTGAGCTATGACCTTCATTCACCACCCTCTCTAGGATGCCTTCCTTCCTTCCTTAAAATGAATAAAATTGTCTTAAAATCGTCTGGAGATGGCAAATATATAATGAGAAAATACTCCATCGTGTACGAGGGGGCAATTAAAACTTCCTAAGTCGCGGAAAACCGACCAACCCTCCCTGCCCCAAACCACGCCTACACAGGGTCCAGAAAATGCATCGAGCCATTTTCGTTAACTGACTGTCCACTTAATAGCAACTACATTATAAACTTTCCCTACTATCTTTTGGCTGGTGCTCCCCCCTCTCGCGGAATTCCACCATTACAAAGCTGCACACGTTACGGCGACATAAAGAACGTGGATACAGAGAAGGTTAAGTGTTGTGCCTGCCCTTTTCTCTCCAGACTTGGCCCCCTTTAAACTCTAGCGGACTGTGTAAAGATAAGGGATCGTGGGTGATAAGCCTCATGCAGTCAGCAGTGTTTCCCTGTCAGTGTTTTAATCGTTAATCTTATATTTGTCTCTCCTCTGTATGTCTAACTACCTGTCTATAAATGTATCTGTTTATTTATTAGTATCTCTATGTACTGTTTGTATCTTTGATAGGCAGATGAATAAATAGATTAATAGATACACAGATAGATGAATGGATAAATGGGCTGATAGGAAGACAGACAGACAGACAGAAAAATGAAACATATAGCTAGTTAATCAGAAAGACAGACAGATGGACAGATAGCTAACAGTCAGGCGGACAGACAGACAGATAAACAGACATTAGATCCCATATTTTTCCACGTCAGTCTCATACTTTAAAGCCTCTTGTTGTAAGGCTACCAGGGACTATGTAAGCCTCGAGAAATGTGGGAGAGGGTGTAAGCTCTATTCTAAGTTCTATTTTCTCTGACTTTCTTGTTAATTTTCTGCTGTGTTTGCAAGTTCTCAGTAATAGTTTCTTTCTTTTATTATTTCACCATTATTAAAACTATCCTTCTCACACTCTTCATCTCTTTTATACTCAGTTTTCATTTCATCTTTTCCTTCTGCATTTCCTTTTATTTATTTTCTCAGACATTTGTGGTAATTTTCTGCAAAAACTTCAAGTTCTCAGTATCAGTTTCCATTTCCATTATATTACCTTTTCAGTTATCTTTGTCTCACTCTTCATCTCTTTTACATTAAGTTCTTTTTTCTCTTTTCCTTCTGCATTCACTATTTTTTATTTCCCGGACTTTCCTGTTAAGTTTCTGCAAGTCTGCAAGTTCTCAGTGTCAATTTGTTTTTCTCATACTTTTCAGCTGTTTTTATCTCTCTCTTCATCGCTTCCTATGCCCAGTTCTTTTTCTTTTTTCTCTCTACCTCCTCCCCTCGTCTTTCATACCTTGGTCTCTTTCACGTCACTTTATTTTTTCTTGTAGTTGCCATTGTAACTCGTGTTCTCTCATTACTTCCATTTCCTGCTTCTTCTTTATTACACCAAATTTTTCTTTTGCTCCTCAGCCTTCCCCTTATTCTCACTCATTTTTGTATTTCTCCAGTCCTATTTTTGTGATGCTTGTTCCACCACTTCTCACTTAATTATTTCATTATATGTTTCGGTATCCTCTACTCTTGGTATTCTCAGCCTCCTGTGAATCCATATCAGATGAATAAAATCGTCCTACCTTAGCAGAAATAGCGTATACTTGAGTTGCTCCCACCACGAGAGAGTGAATGGGTGATAGTATTAACATTCATAAGCTCCCTTGACTCACCCTCAGATGAATATAATGTGATGTTAGTTGGACTGAGATACAAGAGAAGAGGATACCAGTCATCTCACTCACTTCCTGTTCGTCGTAGCATCAGTATTTCGTATCCTCAGTCTTTCTCATGCTCTTCTCTCTCCGTTCTCTTTCCTGCAGAATCCACGTCTCTTCTTTGCTGGTTATCCTTATGCAGTTACTTTCTTCTTCATTCCACTTTCCACTAACCCTCATTACCTTCCTTCTCCCCCCCTTTTTTTTCTTCCTCCCTTCTCCCTATCTTTTTCTCTCTTCAGCTGCGTCCTTATCTCATTTTCCTTCTTTCTTTCTCCTCTCTTTTCATCCTCCTTTCTTTCCCCTCTCTCTTCTTCCTCGCATCTTCTTCCTTTTCTTCTTTACCTTCAACAGTCTCTTCTTCCTCCCTTCCTTCCTCTCTCTTCTTTTCCCCTCATCCCCCTCTCTCCTCTTCCTCTCTTTCTTCCATTTCCTCTTCCTCCTTTCTATTCCATTTCAGTGTTTCTTGATCTCTTTTGACAGCGACCTTCATTCTGGTTATGAAGCAATATCGGCGAACTATAATTTCATACAAATTATTTACAATGGTGATATGTCGAGGTTCATACAGTACGTAATTAAATAAATAAATGATGAGATGACGTGTTTTTCAACTTAAATTTTGTTTATGTCCCCTTATAGGTTATGAAATAATCCCCTAATACTTTTTTTTTTTTTTCATAATTTCGTGGTCATGCTGTCTTTCACATTGATGGTTAAAAATAAGAAATCAATGCACTTATAATTAGGTTCATGTAGCAGAATGTAACATGTGTAAACAATTCACACACACACACACACACACACACACACACACACACACACACACACACACACACGCTTTGCCTCAGTTATTCAGACTTCGGTAAGCTGTTCATATACGATTTCGCTTGGCTGCAAGATCCTGATTGGCTTGGGAGTCACGTCACTGGCAATTACAGCTTTCAGTTAACGTTAGATCCCACAAATACACAACACAACCCATTCATTGAGAGGGAAATCAGCTAGTGACGCCAACTTTTAGCTTAACCTGAATCAGTGTACACGTTGTCAGCCCGGCAGACCACTCGATGCAGCCACTGTTGGACTAAACAAGGAAGGGAGAACAGTCACCGATCCTTGCTGACTTACTCGCCAGATAACCCAGTATTGGTTCGCGATCTGGGAGTTAATATCCACTGGTTCAGCTCTTCTTCTTCCACCTTCCCCTTTCATCCTTCTCCCACCTTCCCCCCCTCTTTTTCTCCTCTTCCTGTCTTACCTCTTCTTCCTCCCTCCCTCTGTTCCTTATTTCATCTTCCTCTGTCTTTCCTCGTCATCCTTCCCGTCTCCTATCTCTTCATCCCTTCCTTCTTTCACCCCTCCCATCTCTCTCTCCCCTTTTCCCCCTTCTCGATGTTTTTTCTTCCTTCCCGTCTCTCTATAATATACTATATCATCGTCTCCCTCATCTGTTTTCCTTTCCTGTTCTTCTCCTACCTCTTTCCCTTCACCCTCTCCTTCCACTTCTCCCTCATCGTCCAAGTGTATCTCTTTCCCTCCCAGTCAGTCTTGATCTCCTTCCTATATTATTCTGGTTTACCTTATTCCTTTTTTTTTTTTTCCCTTTCTGGTTTCCGTTCCCATCTGACTGCTTCTCCTAACATTCAGCTTTCCTTTTTCTCCTGTCTATCCATACCTTTCCCTGCCTCTTCTTACACCCATTCCATCTTCTACCTTATGCCAATTCTTCCCTTTCTTTTAACCCTTCCCCTCATCTACATCATCTCCATCTCTTCCTGTCTTCACTTTCACCCTTCCCATTTTTCTATGCTTTATCTCATTTCCTACTTTACCCAGTCCCTCCTTTCATCCTTCCAATCTTCTCTTACCCTTTTCTTATCCTCATCTCTCCTTTCTCCTCTCCCTATTTTACTTTGTCCCTCCCCTATCCATACCTTACGCTACCTCTCCTTCTCCTTCCCACGTTTATCCCGCCAATCCCCTATCCTACTGTACATTACCCTACGTCTTCTTTCCTCCTTCCATCTTAACCTGCCTCTCCCATTTCCCTGCTTTACCCTATCTCTCCTTTCTCCATATCTATCACAACCTGTCTCTACCATATCCCTGTCTTACCAAACCTCCACAATTGACCAGGCTGATTGGGGATGAACATCAACAACAACTCTGACTCTCCTGTCTCCCATTTCGCATTCTCTGACCGCATGTCATCATAATCCTGTGTCTATGTCTGCTCTGTACTGCAGCCCACCTCTTCTCCCTCCCCGTTCCTTGTGTCTCTTCCCGCCTTCCACTGCCTCCTCTTCATTTATCCTCCTCTTTTTCTTCTTCTCCTTCCCATCCTCTATCTTTTCCAGCCTCCTGTCTTCTCCTATATTGTTCCTTCTATATTTCCTTTCTCTGCTATCATCTGTGCATTCCTTCTCCCTTTCCCCCTCTGTCTTTCCTTTCCTTTTCCTCATCTTCCTCTCCTTTATCATTTCCTACCTCCTTGTCGTTTCAATAAATACTGAGCTTCCTCTTCACCCTCCTTGTTCTCCCCTGAGTATTTCCTCCCTTTCTCTCTCTCTCTCCCTCTCCGTCTCCTTTTCGTTACTACCTCTTCTCTAACTTCCTTCTCCTCCTCCTCCTCGTCCTTCACCCTTCTGCTCCGTCTCACTCTGTTCTTGCATTAGACTCCCTGTGCTGTTCTATATTGCTATTTCCCTATTCCTTCCAAGTTGTCTTCTATGCATTCTCTCTCCCTCTGCCTCCTCTCCATTCATTCTATACTTACTTGCTCTTCCTACCTTCTGTCACGTCCTACCTCCATCTGATCCATAATGCTCTTTCTTCTCTCCTTCCTTCTTTCCCCCTGTGTATTCCCTCTCACTTTCTCTATCTTTCCTACCCTCATCACCATCTCCTCATTCATCATTCCCTATACCTCGTGCCCGACCCATACAGACCCTTCTCAGTTTTCTCCCCTTCTCAGTTTTCTCCCCTTCTCAGTTTTCTCCCCTTCTCAGTTTTCTCCCCTACTCAGCTTTCTCCCTGCTCTACGGGTTATATTTCCTGTCCCAGTTCGTCCTTACTTTTTTTTCAAACCTCACTCCTCCTTCACGACCCTGTTTTTTTCTTACCATCTTCTCTGTCATTCCTTACCTCGTCCTTCTTTCCATATCACTCTTTCTCTTTTCCCTCCCTTCCTTGATTTTTGTGTTCTCTCCTTCTGCTTGGCCTTGTCTTTTGAAAGCCGCCTCCTCCTTCACAGCTCTGCTCTCCCCACACTGCTGTTTTATACCTATTGCTTGGTTTCATACTACCCACGTTTCTCTGTTCCATTCCTTCTCTCCTTATGCTTCTCCCTGTCTTTGTTTCCTCTTTTCCACCTTCCTCTCCTGACTCTGTATTCACCCTGTCTGTCATTTCCTATGCGTCCTTGTTTCATATTGCTCTGTCTATTTGTCCTTTATATTTTCTCACATGCACTTCCCTTCTCTCTCTCTCTCTCTCTCTCTCTCTCTCTCTCTCTCTCTCTCTCTCTCTCTCCTCTCTCTCCCTCTTTCCTTGTCTTTCTTGTAATGCTTTACCTCCTTTCTCCAAATTATCTCTTTTCCCTTTTCCCCCTCCCTGCTATCCCTATATTATTACCTCACCTCATCTTCTTGTCTTTCCCTTTTCAATGTACCAGGGTCACTGCTTCAAGAGGAAACTTGTGTACTTGTCCTGCATGGGAAAGGTCCCTGTTTCAGTGGAGTGAACAGAGCTGGGGCCTGATTGACTGTTGCCTACCTTAAAAGCGCAAGGCAATGCTGCCGCACCACCCCTGAACATCCACACTGTGCACAGTGCAATTTCCACAGTGTCCACAGACGTCCCGTTAACTCACCGCACCTATACATAATGTCGTGCCTTAGTGATTTATCATCTAATTAAACATTTTGCCTTACTACTGTCTCTGTCAGGTTATTCAAATTGGTAGCTTATAGATAAAGTATTACATGATGTAACTATTCCTTTTCAGTCTTTCCTATGAAATTTCCATTTCAGTTTTTCCATGCTGCATGGTGGTTTTTCTCACTTTTTCCTCCTAGGTTTGGAGGCGGGGGGAGCCTTCTTGCTTTCCTATACTTATCCTTCAGTATGTAGAATTAGATCTCGTGGTCATAGTTTACTTTGTAACAAACAGCCTTGAAAGGACCATAACGTCTGTTGCTATTTGCTTTCCTTTATACTCCCTTTGTACTCCCTTATGCCGCCGCCTCCTCCTCCTCCTCCTCCTTTTCTTTCTTCCTCCTCCAACCTACCTACCTACCTACTTACCTACCGACACGCACCTACCCACTAACTTACCCATCTCTCTACTTACTTTTTTCCTCACTTTCTCTCATCTTCCCCACTTTCTTCCTCCTCCTGCTCCTCCTCCCGTTCTCCTCCTCCTCTTCCTTCACCCTCCTCCTCAGAATAATCCCTTAGAGTCTCAAGGTGTCTCCCTCTGCTCAAGCCTCAGATCCCACACCCTTACTTCACTCTCATATTCATCCTCCTTCTCTTCCTCTTCCTCCTCTTCTTCTCATCATCATCATCACCATCATCATCATTTTCCCCTTTCTTCTTCTTAATACTCTCCATGTCCTTCATCCAACTCTCCTACTTCTCCCTCTTTCCTCATCTTCCCTACCTCCATCTCCTCTTTCCTCCCCCTTTTCCCTCGAACCCTCCTCCTCTCATCCTATGTTTCCCTTCATCTCATTATCTCTCTCCACCTCCTTCCACTGTCTACAGTCCAATCGGGTTTCTCGTTTTTCAGTCCATTCAGTAACTCACAACCACTCTCTCTCTCTCTCTCTCTCTCTCTCTCTCTCTCTCTCTCTCTCTCTCTCTCTCTCTCCCTCCCTCTCTCTCTCTCTCTCTCTCTCTCTCTCTCACAGACACACAAACACACACACACACACAAACACACACACTTACCGATTCCTCAAAATGCATTCCCTTACAACTCCTCATCCAATTGCTACCTCTCACAGTCATATACCATAATTTACTCTTAGTCGATTTTAGCGAGACTTGGAGAGCCCCTATTAGCGAAGGGGTTAATGAAGGCTATATCTGGCCTCTCCTGTTCTGAAAGTCTCTCTTGAACGGTATATTCTGGTGACTGCAAAAATAAAACAGACAAATAAACAAACGAAGCAATGACGCCACCAAAATGATGGGTTAAAGTGACTCTTGGGCTTTACTTCCTCCTCGTCCTCTTATTTTTTTCCATTAATTTTCCCCAATGTTTCCTCTGTTTGCAGGTTATTCTATTTTTTTTCGTACTTACATTATACATACTGTTGATTTTTGTCGTCTCAACCCATACTCTTTCCCTTGAACCTCACCAGCACTCCCTCCTCATCCTCATCATCCTCTTTTGCATCTTCTTCCAAATGCTCCTTTCCCTTCACTCATTTTTACGCTGTGAACTATGTTGCTATTCCCCTTCCTTCTACTCCTCCTTTTTATATTAGTTTCTCTTCCTTCTTTTCCTTAACCTCATCTTCATCTTGCTAGTCTCTCCTCTCTGTATCTCCCGATTGTTTCCTTCCACTTCCTGTGTCTATTTTCTTTTTCATTGTGTCCCTTCTCGGCTTCATTTCAAGGTCTTTTCCTCTTCCCTACGTCCTTTTTTTATCTTAATCTCTCCACCACCTCTTTGTCTTGCACCTCTTCCTTCCAGGTCTTTATTTTCCAGCCCTTTCCCTCCATCTTCTACTTCTTAGATCACTGTCACCCCCACTTTTTTCTGCTTCGTCATCATATTCCTCGTCGTCCCTCCAGTTCAGCATTTCCCAGTCATGTCATTCTAACTTCTCTTTTTTTCATATGACTGTCTCGCCCATGTTTTTCTTTGCCTCATCTTTGTCTTTCTTATCTTCCTCCCAGCTCTGTATGATCCAGATTTTATCACTCTGTCTCTCAATCAGATCCCTCCACCTCTTCTCTCTCCTAGAGCTTTTTTCTCTTTATCGCTTTCCTCCCCCCTTTATCATCATCATCATCATCGCCACTACCAACATCATCATCATCATCATCATCATCCCTCCCCCCTTCCGTCTCCTCACCCCGCCAAACTGCAGAATGATGATTGCGCTTTCCTTATTTTTGTTGATCTACGACAGGAAAACATCGCGGCGGGAGAACGTAAACACGGGAACGGCCTCACTGATGGGATTAGAGCGCTCGCAAGTTTTCCAGTTGGCATATTCGCGGCGGATCCCTTTTTTTGGGGGGAGGGGCGGGGACTGGAGGGGGTGATTTGGAGTAGCTTGTGGAAATAGATCTTCCTTTTTGGAGGGGGATTTATTAGGGTCATTAATCCTTTCAGTTCGACGACGTATTTATTTTTGGCTTTATTATTAATATTTTTTTTGTCTCCAGACGAATCAAGAAGGAGCTCAGATAGGGAACCTAATGAACGCCATATCTAAGTCTTCCAGTTCTAAAAGCCCCTATTAAAGTGAGTAAAATCGTCAGGAGATAGGATGACCACTATAAATAATACGTCATCGGGGTGGAAGGGACATTATCGTTTTCCTTTTTGAACACTAAAGGAAATTTTCTATGACGTTCTGCGAAATTAACTTGGCCACAAAGATCTCATCACCGGTTTTTAAAATTCGTTGTTCGCAGACAGATCTCGAAGTCACCAAAATGGAAAAAGAAAAAATAGCGGACAGAGACAAGGAAAAGTGCATGAGTACGGTACTGATATAGAAAATATATACTTGGAGGCAGTGCGAGGGTTCAGAATACTTTGCTGGCGAGGGTAGTAGAGCTTGAAAATACAGAAGACAGTAGGGTATTACGGAGACGAGAGGGAGGCTTTAGAGAGGTAATGAAGAAGAGAACAGGGGGCTCAAAGGGTGTAAGGGCTTCTTAGAGTGTGTAGGGTAATAATGGGGTATCAGAAGAGTCCTGAAAACCGATTCCATTTCCTTTTCACTACCATGATGATTTTCCCATCTATTACTGCATCTATTACTTGAGTACGGTAGTTAGGCAGCGCGTTCATCCATCCCTTCACTACTAGAGTATGTCCTTAGTTGAATTAAAACGTCAGGTGGTAGAAAGAACAAGATGAATAAATAAATACCTTGGAGTGTAGGGGTTAATACGTCATAAAATGCTTATCAGGTGCAGTTGTGTTGGATAAAATGGATATGCTGGAAATCAGGAAAGCGTACAGCCTGAGACACTAAGTTTTACGTGGAACATCACTGTGAATCCAAGACTGATTATATGTGTAGCACCTTTAGGTGATATGGATCCGAACCTCAAATTGGTTAACTTGATGAAAACTGGCTTCTAGAGGTGTGATGCTCCTTTTCATCATCTTGCATTTGAGTGTGTGGGTCTTCATCACCTTGCATTTGAGTGTGTGGGTCTTCATCATCTTGCATTTGAGTGTGTGGGTCTTCATCATCTTGCATTTGAGTGTGTGGGTCTTCATCATCTTGCATTTGAGTGTGTGGGTCTTCATCACCCTGCATTTGATTGTGTGGGTCTTCATCATCTTGCATTTCAGTGTGTGGGTCTTCATCACCTTGCATTTCAGTGTGTGGGTCTTCATCATCTTGCATTTGAGTGTGTGTGTGTGTGTGTGTGTGTGTGTGTGTGTGTGTGTGTGTGTGTGTGTGTGTGTGTGTGTGTGTGTGTGTGTGTGTGTGTGTGTGTGTGTGTGTGTGTGTGTGTGTGTGTGTGTGTGTGTGTGTGTGTGTGTGTGTGTGTGTGTCCCTGCATCCCTCCATCCCTCCCCCATCTCGCCTTTCCTTCCCCTTCACACACACACACACACACACACACACACACACACCAGGCTCTTGCTCCATCATACTTTTTTCCCCTCTTCTTCCTCCTCCCCCGCTAACTTTCCCTCACACCTACTCTCTTTCACACACACTTTTATCTCAAAGGCTGGTTCATTTTTTTTTTTTCTCGCCCACTTTTTTCTTCCACTGCTTCCTCGGGACAAGACACGCAATATTTGACAAAAGTGATGAATTGGTGTGGGAGTGGCGAGGTTCCTTTCAGGCCTGCGTGATAAAAGAGGCAGATGGAGACATAACGAGCCCGACAACGAAGGGTCTTTTGAGGCTGAGGTGGGGGTAAGAGCAGAGCAGGGCAGAGGAGCTCTAGTGGGAAGAGGGAGACAGCAAAGATGAAGAGGGACCAGAAAGAGGGGAAAAAGAGAAGGGCAAGTGTGAAGGGGTGGAGGTAGGGATGAGACAGGATAATAGTGGAAGGAAATGGAGAATATGAAAGAGAAGGACAAGGCAGGGAGAGGAACGGGAGAGGGAGAGGAACGGGAGAGGGAGAGGAGAAAACTGGAAAAAGGGAAAGGGAATTGCAAGGCAAGGGTGGGGAGGGGGTAGGAGTGGAGAAGAAAAGAGAAGGACAGGGTATGGAGGGGAAAGGAGGATAGGGAACTGATGGAAGGGAGGGAAGGCAATAGGGGGGAAAGGGAAGACAAGGATCGAGAAGGAAGGGAGGTAAAGGGGGAGGAAGAGACAGGACAGCAAGAGAGGTAGTTGATGGAAGGGAGAAAGAGAAGGGCAAAGGTAGGCAGGACAGAGAGGGATAGGACGAAACTGGAAGAAAGGAAAGGAAAGGGTAGGACAAGGGAAGGGAGAGGGTAGAGGTGGAGGGAAAAGGGGAGGGAAGGAAGAGAAGTGTAGGAGGGGGAAGGGCAGAGTATGCGAGAGGGGATTAAATAGGGGCAAACGTGTGATCAGGAGAAAGAAATGTGATGTGGAGAAGAAACAGAGTGTGCCAAAGACAGGTCTAGGGCTAGAGGGCAGGGCAGAGGTGTGATGGTGCACGAGCGGCAAGAGACGGATGTGGAGAGAAGGTACGATGTGTAGGTGGAGAGAAGGATTAGGCAAGGGAGGTAAGGGGAAGGAGGGAGGAGGGATGGACAGAAAGAGAGTTTCGGGAAAGCAGAGGTAAAGGATGGGGGAGGGAAAGGAGGAAGGGAAGAGGAGTTGAAAGAAGGGGAAGCGATGAAGTAATGGAATATAAAGGAAAACAAACAGCAAAAAGCTTGTTGGTCCTTACGGGGCTATTCGTTGCAAAGAAGACTATGCCTATGATATCTAAATCAATGAGCTGAAGAAAAGGATACCAAAGCAGGAAAGCAGAGGGTAAAGAGTAGGGGAGATAAGGGAGTTGGTGGAATTGTGGAAGAGGAGGTGAGGGGAGAGCAGGTGAAGAAGAGGGAAAGAGGGGGAAGAAGTGGAATGTGTACATCAGGGGAGAAAGGAGGAGGACGGTGTGCCAGAAGGGATGATGAAAGACGTAAATGAAGAGAGCAAGAGGTGAGAGGAAAGGGAGAGAGATAACTTTGAGAGGAAGAGGAAAGAAGCTGAGGGGAACTGAGTAAGGAGATGAAGGTTAGGGAGTATTCTTATCAGGGAAGGGGAAGGGGAAGGGAAGAGAGATATTTGAAAGGAAGACGGTAATGTGAAGGGAGGCGCCTGTGAAAGAAAAGGAAAGGAGATAGGCGAAGGGGAGAACAGCGTCTCTGTGGGACAAGAGTGAGGAAGAGAAAGGAGGCGCTTGAGAAGAAAAGCAGGTAACGGAGGAAGTGTGCTTGAGAAGAGGGGAAGTGAAAACATGTAAGAGACGGAGGAGAAAGGGAAGAGAGAAAACGTGCCGAGAATGACAATACAAGGGAGGGTGGAAACTTCAGGCAAGGGTTGAAACAAGAAACTAAAAAAAAAGGAACAGAATAAGAAAGCAATACAGTTAATTATGAAAAACATGATAGGAAGAAAGTGTAAAAAAAGAGGAATGATCAAGCAGCATATGATATCAGAAAACAAAAGCTTCAATATATAAAAGAGGTAAATCATTATAGGCAGAGTTATATGATGATCTTCTACACAGTAAAAAGAGTCCGTGGTTATACAAGAAGATGATAGTCTTCGAAAACAATAAAGCAAAAGGAAAAACGTATGTAAAAGCAATAAAAAAGAAAGATTTGTGTGTGTGTGTGTGTGTGTGTGTGTGTGTGTGTGTGTGTGTGTGTGTGTGTGTGTGTGTGTGTGTGTGTGTGTGTGTGTGTGTGTGTGTGTGTGTAAGAGAGAGAGAGAGAGAGAGAGAGAAGAGTACTTACAAAGAAACTTTTTTGTGAGGAAGAATAGGCAAGAGTGATGAGTGTAACTGAGGGAACAAAGAGAGAGATAGAGAGAGAGAGAGCACCCTAAATAAAAGAACTGTACACATGCTATGAGAGTACTTACTGCAAAGAAACCTTTATGTGAGTTAAAGTAGGCAAGTGCGATGAGTGTAACTGAGGGAACAATGAGAAAAAGAGAGAGAGAGAAGGGATTTGTATGTTCAAATTCATAATGATTATTGATTTAGCTTTTATTCCTGGTGCTCTGTATAAGCTTCAGGTCATGTTATGGAAATTTTGTGCAGAAAGAGGATTATGTCACAGGATAAATGCTTCTCTCTCTCTCTCTCTCTCTCTCTCTCTCTCTCTCCTTTCTTGTTGTTGCCTTTTTTTTTTTAATCTTATTGCAGTTTTTTTCTTATTCTACAAAACTAAGTGTCTCCATAAAGTATATAAGCCTTTAATGAACTCTCTGTACACAATCATAAGCTCTACGTCATTCCTAAAAATCTTTTTCATAAACATGGCAGGTGTACAGTCGAAAGCAGAAATTTACATAAACATTAATTATATATATCTCTGCTCTGGTAACACTGTATGGAAAAGAGTTGGCTTATGTGTTTTACGGTATATAATTATTATGTACTGACTACCTTCAAATTAATTTCTTGCACGTAACAAACTATCAGGTATACATCATGCAGGAGTTCTTGGGGAGATTTTCTGCTGTCTATTGTGCGTCTAACATATGGGCAACAAAATCTGGTACTGAATGGCCCTAGAAATATGAGAACGTGTGGGAAGCCCAATGGCAGTAAGGCGACCCTGCGATGGAACTTCCAAAGCAACATTCCATTTCATGGAACTGTGATAAGTTTGAGGCAGAATTCATTACCAATTTTTGTGTGTGAAAATGTTAATCGTACAGTTAGTTGTAAACGTTCGATTGCCTTCCCTGCCTCTTTTGTTTATTGCTGGATTCATATACGTTTTAAATACTAAGTAGACGAAGGTGTATATTATTACCCACAGATGAATAATGATGTGCATCTCGGTACACTACGTCAGGTTCAAGTCTCCTTGAGTCTAGTGATGAAAATAGAGGAGTGAGAGGCGAACGGACTTTAGCATTTGTCTGTATGTGTGCTGGTACAGGAGGTGACTCATTTTGGTAGATGTAGCGCCTTTTTCCTTTTTTAATCTTCTGGGTAAGGACTGACGTTTGAGTGTAGCTATTACGTAATGGTTGATGTATAAAACATATGAAGGTATATTACATCCATATCCAATACTGCGGCTATGTTAATGCATTTTAGTTAGTGATGTGTACTCGTTGTGCTTCCAACTGAACTGGAATTTGGTTCGGGTTAAGTTGCATTAATAGAAGTTTTTGCCTATGGTTCATCTGAAATGTAAACACAGTAGCCTGGGGGTTGAAGTTGTTCTCTCCTTTAGTCCACCATCCTCTTTTCAGGGGATAGCGAGGGATCTGAGAAGCAGCAATGTCAGCTATGTCAGTGCTACCGCGTGAAGGAGCCCCTCTCCATCACCAGAGGTCTTATTTTGTAAGCTGCTAGGTTCAGGCATGATGTGCTCTCATTACACATTGAACAAGATGCGTAATCTATATAAAGTATTATATGTTGCATTTTGGAAAACGTCTCATGAGTGGATTTTCATTGCGTTCCATGGGTTCGGACGACTCCTTCATGCCTTATATGAGTAAACTAGCTAATGATCACACAGCAATACTGTTTGGTGAGTGAATGGATGTGTGACCCATTTCACTGATTACTGCTGATAATTCTCGGACTTTAAATACTTTTCTTTTTTTAATATTTTGTATCGTTTCCACTAATAATTTAGGATGGAAATACGGCTAAAATGATGATGATGATGATGATGGTGATGATGATTCAGTTCACATCACTAACGTCAACCTTCTCTGGGCCATAAACCGTCAAGCGGTACGTTTTTCCTAGCAAACCTTATTCCACAACAGCAACTACTGTTTTATAAGTTTGAACTAAAGAGTAGTTTGTATTCTCATTGAATTGGGGATTTTTGCAACACCTCTTCCTCAGCAATTATTTTGCTTATTACTCTTAAATTTCTTTAGTTCGCCGTCATATTTTCTTTAAATTTTTACTCCGTAGTTCATTAGAGGGGTAGCTTATTGGAGATTATTCCTGACCCCTTCACTGTCACAGGTTTGACCAGAAGTAAATATTATCGTTTGGAAGTAAAAACAGTATAATTGACATCCTCGGCCTGAGCGGGTTGATGTCATCTTGTACAATGATGCAAACTACAGTATTCTGACAGCTGAAAAAAAACATAGAGAGCAAAACATATTAAGAAATTAAAAACACACAGCAAAGGAAGAAGTACAACGGTGTCTTCTCTGCCAGCGAGAATACAGCTGAAAGCGTGTCTGTTCTGCAGAAAAAAAATAAATAAATGCAGGAAACAGCGAGACGGGGGGGGGGGGAGGTGTACGAACCCGGGCCCAACAGTCCATACCCGGCCGTTTTTACCGATCACCCATAAAATACTGAAAAAGAAAAAGAACAAATCAACGTCTCCTCAGCGGACCTTACTTAACCTGTGGAAATGACCGACGTAAAGGTGAATATTGGTGTAAATGGGGTCAGGCCACTGCTTCATTGCTTCACGGTTTGTGTTGGTCGGCTTTGATTGACTTATTCCTTAGCATATATACATTGTAACAAGAATAAACAAAGAATTATCGATCTCCTGGGCAGCAATGATAAAATAAAATAGAATAATAAAACAAAAGTATAAAAATAGAAGCCATAAGGATACTAGAGATTTTCAAGTCTCTTCAGTACGAGCGATCTGCCCTTAATCTGTGTAAAAGTGTCTGACAGTAGCAAGAATGAAGTAAACCCGTGCGTCATCGTACAGAAGGGATTACCTGACAAAATGGCCCTAGAACTCCTCTATCCCCTGAACTGGCCACGTCACACGAGACATGATGGGTCGTACTGAGTGACCCTTGACCCATTTACATTACTATTATTGGTCTGGGCAACTCTAGTATTGAATTCCATCTAACTTCAGGTGTTTTATTAAGTTTAGATATAGGAGCCTGAATAAGCTATGGGTTCACTGACAATTCTCATAGTTAAAATAATTCTAGTATTCACCTCCGGTTAACACCAGACAATTTTATGCGGGCGTTGCAGAAGAGGCTAAGGGAGTTAACTTGCAACCTTGCTCTAATGCGCATATTTCTCCCTAATTGGCCGCCTCGAGACACGAAGGGTTGTAGTGAGTGTCCTTGGAGTTTGCTGCATCATCATACCCAGGCCAAGGGAGAAACATGGGTTCATGCTCAAAACCGTACAGTTTCTTCTTTCTGTTGTTTCACCTACAGGACGTATTCTTATTTATTCTTTGCTTTCTCCAAACAATTTACTCAGTGTAGGAGAGACTTCTCGCGTTTAATGAGTTAATGAAGCCTATATCTAGTACACGTTGACCTAAAAATCTCTCCTAATCTGTAATAAATTGAAACAACGGTCTTCGGGATGAAGGGTTCATAAGTGAGAGTAAATGCCAGTGGATGGGAATCATATTTATAAACTCCCCTAAGATGAAGTTGTCTATAAGATTCCATTTATAAATGCTTGTCTTAACTCATCCAGTTGGAAAACAGAGAAGCGAATACTGTAGTGACGAAATACGAACTATAGAACAAAATGTGATGTTAGACAGTAGTTACAGAGACATGTTTAAAATAGTAACTGGTTGAGTGAGAAGGATAAGGGAGACATAGACGCCGTAGCAATGCTGTTGAATACGGTACTCTCTCAAGGTGGTGGGGGACGGTGATCACAACCCAGCATTTCGTGCAAGACTGTCCTTCCTTTGCCCTTGGGTAGGAGCTTCCCGAGGACTTCGCATCATGGTTCGTGTCCAGGAGATGACTAGCTCGTTAGATATTTGCATGTGGTGAAAGGGAACGGCGATCAAAACCCAGCCCAAGATTTATTTTGATTTGTTTCCCAAGTGTTCTTTCCTTGTGCGAATCTGACTGCCTTCAGCAGTAACCGCTTCACTACAACCTCATCTTAGATACTGGCATTTGCTTATTGTTGGACCATTAATTTTTCAGCTTGTGAGAGGGGGAAAGGAAGCATCTAGAGGGTATTAAATGGGACAGGGATATCGTATTAACCTCCCCTTTCGAATTATATCGTCTTTCTGTGGCAAGAAGGGTTAAGTAATTCCTGTCTTTCATTAGTCATTCCTTAGTTGTGATGCTTTCCCTTTCTACTTAATGGTTAATGGCTCGGATTCTCGGTAGATAGATAAATGGACAGACAGATATATGGATAGATCGATAGACAGTGGGGGGAGCGACATGTGAGGATAAGGTAGTGAAGAAAGACTGCGAAGAAGAGGAGGAAGTGGAGAGAGCGACTGGAGAGTGAACGAGAGTGTGAGATGAGGGCTGGTGAATCAGATGTTATTGTGCTTGATGAGATAATGAGAGAGAGAGAAAGAGAGAGAGAGAGGGGGAGAGAGAGAGAGAGAGAGAGAAAGTTTGTGTGTGTGTGTGTGTGTGTGTGTGTGTGTGTGTGTGTGTGTGTGTGTGTGTGTGCGCTCGCAATTGAGAGTGTTATGGGGGAGCATGATGAAACGAAGAAAAGGTGAGAAAGATCAGAGCGAGGTGAAAGAAATAAAACCCAGATAAGAAAAAGAAGAAAGAGGAAACGGAGGAGGAGGAGGAGGATTACAAATTACATAGGATTACATAAGAAAGCAAACAGCAACAGACCTTATGGTCCTTTCGAGGCTGCTTGTTGCGGAGAAGACTATGACTACAAGATCTAACTCTACATGCTGGAGGATAAGGATAGTAAAGCAAGAAGGCTCCCCCCACCCCCAAACCCTCCAGGAAAAGTGAGAAAAACCACCATGCAGCATGGAAAAACTGACATGGAAATTTCACAGGAAATACTGGAAAGGAAAAGTCACATTCTATAATACTTTATCTATAAGCTACCCGTTTGAGTAACCTGAAAGAGAAAGTAATCAAATAAACTAATATTTACGGCATGATATTATAGACGGGTACATTGAGTTAATGGGGCGTCTGTAGACATAACGTGGAAACTACCTAGTGCACAGTGAGGATGTTTAGGGGTGTTGTGGCAGCCTTGCCTGGCGCTTTTTTAGGTAGGCAGCAGTCAGTCAGGCCCTAGCTCCGTTCACTCTACTGAGACAAGAAACTCTCCCATGTGCAGTGGTTTCACCAGGGGTCAGATTTTGGGGGGGCTGTAGCCCTGGTGTAGGTAGAAGGGGGGGGGCCAGTGAAGCGAGCCTATGCAGCTGGGGGGTACGGGGGGGGGCGCTGTAAGCCCCCCCGGTAAATTTTTCGGAAATTGAGCAGTTTTAGGGGCATTTTTGAGGCCTATAGATGAAGAAAAAGTAAAATAAGGTCTCACAGGCTATTAACAAGAAACTTATAAGACACATGAATATTGATGGGCCTAATACCAGATATCAGTATGCCTTATGATATAATGTGTACAAGGTAACTGTATAAAGCTTTTTTGCAGATAATAGTTTTTCTTCAATTGCTAGTATTATGTGGTATCATAACGGTTTCTTAGTCATACCATATTAAATTTGATAATTCAAAGAAGCTCTTTATTCAGTGTATATGTATAGATATAATTGCCAAGATTTATCTTCCATTACCGGTACTGTGATAGGAAAACAAAGCCATTCACAAAAAAACAAAAATTATAAAATAGATCTCGTGCCGGTTCTTCAGCAGTTATATCAAGGTTATCACTTGTGCTGGGCGGTGGCTAAAAAAATAATGAGAAAATATAATATATATTAGAGAGAGAGAGAGAGAGAGAGAGAGAGTTTTAGCCTACTTTCCCACTCTGTACATTTAGGACAATATATTTGCAACAATGAGAAATAGCCTAGGCCTAGCCAATTAAAAAATAAATCTAAAAAAAATCCTGACCTAAGCTTCATAAAATGACTACTGAAATAGTTTGATACAGGGCTACTTACACATGTCTGAATGGGTTCAGCTTTGGGTTATCTGGGGTTGCTTCTGGCACCTCATTCCCAATAACAGCCACTTTTTCTTGGCATTCATCCGAGTCATCTTTGGAGGTGCGGGTGAGAAAGAATTTCCTTATGTCACCCTGTCTCTGAGGATTTTTAAATGACCTTTTCATCACTTGAGTGGCTGCTGGCTGATATCCGCAAATGTATTATTGTAGAATAGCCTATAAAAGGGAAATGACATTCAGTTCTGACAGTCGAGTGTCGACTGAACCAAGTACTGCTGACTCTTTGTATAGAGTATAGGCTAGATCTCATATCCGTAAAAACAAAAATGAACAGGTAAAGTGAGGTGGCTAGCAATATACCGGAACGCAGTAACGTCTATACAGCCACTGAAACCAATACATTCAATTAAAACCGAAAACAACACAGGACTTAGCCACAGTTCACAGACACTTCTCAATGTAAACAAACATTCCGAGTTCCGATACTCTAAACATTCGAATTTGTGAAAAATTGCATAGATCAGATATTTTAGACTGCATAATCCAATTTTAAAGCTCCGTGATTAATATATACCATATTATATATTGTAAATATATAATAAGTCTGATAAATGTAATACAATCTTGCATTCTTGGTGCAATAACTATATTTCAAAGAAAACCAAGCTTGGAAAAAGTATATGGGAAACTAATATGTTATAACTATTATGATTTGAGTCATAGGTTTACGTAAATTGTGAATAACTAATCACATTATATAGCTATAAATAATATTGTATTAAACTAATATGGATGTACGAATAAAAGTGGATTGGCGGTAGGGGGTTGGGGGAAAGCTAGGTGGGTCAATGCCGAGCTGCAAGCATACTATGTAAGCTGGTGATTTTTTGTTATTATTATTTTGGGGGGCTGCAATTCTGGGGGGGCTGAGTCCTTGATTTGGTGGGGCTAAGCCCCCCCCCTGGTGACGCCACTGCCCATGTGGGACAAGTTCACAAGTTTCCTCCCGAAGCAGTGACCCCTGGTACATTAAAAAAAATCCCGATGGTGGTCACTTGGTTAACAGGGACCCTCAGTGATCCACACCCCATCACTGGTCGAAAGCAAGTGTATTGACCGTTAACTCTGGGCTATCTGTGCAGATCCTAGTCTGTGCTTATATTGCCTTATTTGCATTGAGTAAATTGAAAAATGTATATTGACGTGACGCGACGCTATGAACGGGTATGTTAAGTTTACGGGTCGTCTTGTACTGTAGACACGAGGTGACTGCACAGTACACAGGAGGAGGAACAGGAGGAGGAACAGGAGGAGGAGGAGGAGGAGGAGGAGGAACAGGAGGAGGGGGAGGAGTAATACAAAGGAATACAAAGGAAAGCAAACAGCAACAGACCTTATGGTCCTTTCCTACGCTGCTTGTCACAGAGTAGACTATGACTAAGATATCTAATTCTACATGTTGAAGGATAAGGATAGTAAAGCTAGAAGGTTCCCCCCCCCCTTCCAAACCCTCCAGTTAAAACTGGCAGGGAATAGTGAGAAGGACCACCATGCAGAATGGAAAAACTGACATGGAAATTTCCTAGAAAAGATTGAAAAGGAAAAATTACATTCTGCAATAATTAATAAGCTGCCAGTTTGAATAACCTGAAAGGGAAAGCAATAAAGTAAAATGAATAATCAGATAAATAAATAACTAAGGCATGACATTGTGTGCGGGTTAAGTTGAGTTAACGGGACGTCTGTAGAAACAGTGTGGATAATGCACAGAGGAGGAGGAGGAGGGAGGGGAGAAGGAAGAGGAGGAGGAGAAGAAGGAGGAAGCGGAGGAAAAAGAAGGGGAGAAGATGAAGGAATATAATTAGGCCTATCGACTACACGGAGGTCATAAAGACAGAGAATCAGTTTTTGCTAATAATCAGTCTTCCCCCACAATACCACCCACAACAGTCGCTCTACACCCAGGTCTCCATCTCTACAGGTAAGTGACGAGGGGCATGTTAATATGAAGGGAAGGAGAGAAGGAGGTGTAGAATAATTTTGTGGGGTGAGAAAGGAGTAGACAAAAGAGAAAAGAAAAAATAGGAAGAGGTGTGTGTGTGTGTGTGTGTGTGTGTGTGTGTGTGTGTGTGTGTGTGTTTTAGGAGAAGTTTCTGTGTAAAGAGGGTGCCAGCAAAGGGGGAAGAGAAGACGATATGGAGAGGGAGAGAGGGAGAAAAAAAGAACAAGAACGGCAGAAGAAGAGGTGTATGGAATATGAGAAAGGAAGAAAGAGAAAGAGACCTGTGAGGAGGATGGGACGGAGAAAGGCAAAGAGGATAAAATGAAGAACACCAAGAGAGGAAAGAAAAGAAAAAAAAAGTTGTGCAGTGATGGAGAGAGACATAGGTGACGGGAGAGAGAAAAAAAAAAACAACAAAGGGAGGAAAAGAAAGGGAACAAGAGAGTTAGTGGAAAAATGGAAACACAAAGAAAGAGACAAAGAGAAAGAGATGAAGAAGCACATTGAAGAAGAAAAAAAAGAAGAAAAAGAAGTGGGAAACATGGAGAAATAAAAGAAGATGAAGAAGAAGAGGAAGATTAAGAGGGAGAAGAAGAAGAAGAAGAAGTAATAGTGAGACAGAGAAACAGAGACTAAAGATATGAGGGAGAGAAATGAGAGAGTGAAAGACGAGGAGGGAAGAAGTGAGAGAGGAGGGAAAAGAGAGGAGAGGAGAGGAGAGGAGAGGGTGTAAGAGTATCTCAAAGGCCCACCGGAATGTCCTCATTAACCGAGTCTTGGACGAAATAGGTGTTGTCTACTCCCTGTCCTCTCTCTCTCTCTCTCTCTCTCCTAGTTACTACCCTGCACTCCCTCCCTCCTCAATCGTAATCTTTCTTTCTCCTTTCCAGCCTCTCTCTCCTTCCTGTTTCATCCCTCTCCCTAGTAACTTCTCATAACCATTTTTCTACCATCTTCCCCTTCCCCTTCCTATATCACTGGACGATTCATTTGTCAGTTTATATACACATCCCTTGACTACAACAACACCAACAATGACAATAACAACAACTACTACTACTACTACCACTTCTGCTACTACTACTACTACTGCTACTACTACTACTACTTCTATTCCTACTACTTTTCTCCACTTAAAGCATAATTTGTAGTTGTGCTCCAGATATAATCTCTGACTCCCTCCAGCTGTCTTCCGGTCCCTAACACCAACTCTCCCTCCTTATGCTCGTACTTTCCCTCTTCTTCCAGTCTTACCCTCCAGTCCTTTGCTTGTTACTTCTGCCCTCTGCCTCCTCCTTCTGCCGTGTTTCTCCATTTCATTTCCCATTCTCCCCGACTCCCTCCCTGCAGCTCTTTCTCTCTCAGCCTCCCTATCCATCCCATACTACTGTAGATCCAAATCCATCTATCCTCGCCGTGTCACTTGCATTCTCTTGACCGATCTTGTCAGATTATTATTTTTTTTTACTTTATTCCTGCTATTTCCAAGGACCTTCATTAAGTTTGGAAAGACTTTTCGAATTTTTGAGAAGAGACAAAGCTTTCATCCATTCACTACAAGGTATTTCCCCAAGTCACAATAAAATCGTCTGGAATTAATGGGGGGTGGGTAATCTATAAAACACGTCACAAGGAGATAGCCTCTCCCTCAAGTCCTCTTTCTTTCTCTTCGTAAGTTTCTTCTTCTCTCCTATCGACTCCACTTTTAATCTTCTCCCTCTGTTTATTACATTCTTCCCCTACCTCTAACCCTCTCCTCTATCTCTAACCCTCTAGTTTTACCTCTAATCCTCTCCCTCTACCTTTAACCTTCTCTCATTACCTCTGACCCTCTTCTTCTTCCTGCATCCCTCTACTTCTCTCTCGACTACTAATCCATTTCCTCTGCCTCTTAACATTCATCATGCTCTCATCTTTGCTTCTTCTCTTCCTTCCTTCTCTCCTTTTTTCCTACTTTCCCCCTGACTCCTTTCCTCCTCCCTCCTTCTCCTCTCTCACCTTCTCCTAACCTCTTGGAACAGAGGCTTCCAAGCTCATTAGTTAAAAACGTGATTTTTTTTTTTTACCGCCTTCACGACACTGCTTGCTCTCGCTCCATATATTTTTTTCGCCTCATTACTTTCCTCACATCTCTGTTTCTATGCTTTTATTTTTCAATCCTCAGTTCCCACACCTTCCGAAAATTTGCATCAATAACCGGCAATATCAGACAGGATAAATTCACCCGATCGCACGCCTCCAGAATGAATACCAAATGGTTCCGTAAGCCAATGGCGGGCAAAAGCCAGCCCACGAAGAAAATTTAGAGACATCACGTAGCAGCAGTATTCCACGTCCCTCTACATCACGTTCCTTAGAGCACACCCAATGGACCCTGCCCTCGTCCTAATTTAGGTTTATTACCTGAAATGGCTTGTGCGAGATCCATTAGCTTAAAACAAAACAAATTCTGGCGTTTCTAGGATACAAAAACCCACAGACGAAAAAAGATGTATTTCCATACAGTTTCGGAGACAGCTGTCGCCCTCTTTAGTGGATCAACAGACTATGGAACAGACAGTTCCACTAAAATGTCAGTTATTTCTTCTATGTTCCTTAGGGCACTCAGAATTAGTAGTCCCCAACATCTGGATACGATAAAACGAAAAACCCTAAGATATGGAAAATATTTTTAGATCTAAAATATCCCAATTGGTTTATAAGGCAAGCGAATTTTAAAGCCAGAAAAGCCTTTTCTTGTACTGTATCTAGACCAACATCACAAAGTCAACAAAATAAGCCATACATCACAGTTCCGTATGTGTCAGATCTTAGCTTGGTGAAGTCTGTGAGTCATGATTTGGATGTAAACATTGTATTTAGATATACCTCCACTTTAAGATCAATGTTAGTAAAGAATAAACCCATTAGTAACGAAACTGCAGGGGTATGCAATTTTCCATGTGACCGTGATTTGGTTTATACTGGTGAAATTGGAAGGAATTTGGACACTCGCATTAAGGAACACAAGTATGCTTGTAAGATAGGCAACAAATAACGCAGTATACGTTCACTCTTCAGAAAACGAGCATAGAAACGACTGGAATTCTAGCAAAATTTTGTACAAATTTAGTAATTATAAGAAACGTAGGACAGTGGAAGCTGTATGTATAGAGAGATATGATAATTTTAACCATAGTGAAGGAATGTATATATTAGATCCAGTGATGAGAGGATTAGTGGCCAGGTCCTTGCCGCCCCTTGTAATTCCTCTCTCTGATCGGGGAGAGGGTAGAGGGAGAGTCAGGTGAGGTCACATGAGTTGTGGCTGGGAAAGTGTGGATACCGTGCATATAAACAGCTTCTCAGTAATCGTATGTATCACTCATGGTCTGTAGATCCACTGAAGAGGGCGACAGGTGTCACCGAAACTATTTGGAAATACATCTTTTTTCGTCTGCCAATGTGGGTTTTTGCTTGTATCCTATTTCATGGTCACGATAGTGTGACTCTTCAGCCGTTCTGGCGATTCTGTTGACCGAGTTCAAGTCGGAAATTCTGCTGAGAAAGAAAGCAGGGTGGGATTAAAATAGCACTGGTTTTCGAAGATAGGAATGGAATCATTTTTGCTGAAGCACTGACTTCTCGGTTCCGTCATCGATAGTGCAGAAATCAGTTCATATAACTATACTGTATCAGCTATGCCTTTTAGGGAAAACTTGTAAGTCTATAGTACTTTTACCTTAACCTGGCCTAGATTTTTGTCGTTTTACTACTTATTTCACGTAGTCCAGCGGTAGAAAAAGGCAATGGTACAGTGCTGCAAATTACTGTATCATTTCTTCGTGACTAGCATTATATTCTTGTGTTAATCCACCATTCCTACGAAATATTTAAGATCGACAGATAGAAATTTTTAGGTCAAGTTAAGATGAAAAGATTGTAGCCTTATCACGCAGCCAGGAAATATTTGTCCGTATGCAGATAACTTTCACGTAGATCAGTGGCAGAAAAAGACAGTGCTACGGCTCTACATCTTTTCCATAGCACATCTTCCTGATTAAAATTTTATTAAATGTTAATTTATTGTTACAAACATTCAGGACAGAGATGGCAATTTTAGGCCAAGTGGAAGTGCAAAGAGTATAATACCTGACCTAGTCAATGTGGTCTCTGTCCGGAATTTTTATAGAACTTTCCTCATAGACACCTGGTGGAGTAGTGGTTAGAAAGCCCCAGTTGGAATGACGTCTTTCCATAGAAGCGATCCGTAAGAGGTGACATGACGATTCTTCATCATGTAACGCCACCAAGGGGAGTAGCATGTTCATTTATCCTTCAAAGTACTGGACTATGGAATCTTAGTCTCGAGGATTAAAAAGAACTACAGTATAATGCGTGTGTGTGTGTGTGTGTGTGTGTGTGTGTGTGTGTGTGTGTGTGTGTGTTTAGCACATATGGCATGATTCAGGTAAAAAAAAAAATGTAAATAATTTAACTCCTGGGTATTAATATACTGTTTATTTGTTTGTTTTTACAAGAAGCCACAGAAAAAATATCGCGTTCAGGCATGAAAACAGAAATATAAACCTTCTGTAAAATACTAAGGGACACATTTGAACCTTGGAAGCATTTTTCCAGCGTAAGATTTTACACAGACTTTAATAATGAATCTAAATTAAATGATCCACTTTAAAACAGTATCATCTTTAAACACTTGAACGCCAGTAAATCCCTGTGATTATGACTCTTAACGGCACTGTATTTTATTTTCCTTGAGTTATTGGTTAAAGAGAATTTTATCCCCACTAAAGCCAGACATAATTTTCTCATTAGAGTGAAATATCTAGTGGGTATTATTATTATTATTATTATTATTATTATTTTTTTGAGTGTCCTGAGCGTTCTAATTTTAAATTCAGTTACCCGAAAGTATATGAAATTCAGTAGATTGCAATACAAAAACCTGAAAAGTTGAGAGAGTAAATACTTCTGATACTGCCAATAAAATTGATTGGTTACTGTTATAAGATTTATTCCTCCCAAGATTTATGCTTATACAGTTTCATATAGCCAGTTGATTCTATGGTCCTAGTCTGCCATCTTACACAAACTCAGTGTTCATAAGTCCATCAATTCCAATAAAACTTATGATTTGTTCCTGCATCCGGATCAATATCCACCTCATAATCTTGTCTACTCTTCCTTCATCCACTGCCCGCCTGTCCATCAGATTTCACAGATATCAGAAAACAAGTTTTGGGGATATCTTGTACACACAAAGACAAACAGACACCGATGAATACATGTCCTCCGTCCAACTTTGCTGGTGGAAGGAATGAACAGGGCGTAATGAAATCAGATAAAAAAGAAATTGTTAATCAAATCGCCTCTTAAAAAAAAGAACTAAATGATAATCCTGTAGAAGTGTGAATGATTATGCTTAAATTCTGTACCACTGGTTGAGCTAGAATGCTTTATAACAGTTAATAAGCAGGTGAATACAAATATCCTGCAGCCTAGACCTGCGAATTTAGAATCTTAACAAACAAGTCAATCATCTTTTGAGCAGTTTCTTCGGACAAAAGGTTGACCGAATAAGTGACGCTGAAACAAAGGCGACCACGGAAGGTGTGATACATATGCATCAGGGGGTCAAAGGCATTGGCCGAGAATCTAAGCAAGTGTCCAAGTCTGACATGATTTCCTTCCGTAATTATGCGAGTATCAAGATTTCCCATAGTTGCAGTGATATGGTCCCACGAGGGTGGAGATGGCTTCGAGAAAGCCTCCTGGAAGGAATCGTTATAATAATAAGCTCTGCGGATCAAACAGAGATATTCAACTGTATCAGAGACCAAGCCCTTGAGGAACTCTTTATGGACTTGCTTGGCGTAGTTCCAAAACGAGTCCTGCCAGTTTGCAGGGACCATGAGAGTATTGACAAGCAGAGTAATATGAGCCCCGATTATGTTAGACATTTCTTTGGGTAGGTAGCGACGCATGTTCACAGCATGTGCAGCTTGGATTGGGTATTCTTCTCTCTTCAGCCCAGCCTCACGCATGTACTCCATCAGTGTCACATTTAAAAGTGCCACAACCCCGCTGTTTACCGTGATCCCATTTTCTTTGCATTTTGTTATGAACCTTTTGGTAGTATCAGTGTCAAAGACCGTCTCGAGGAACCTCGACTTGTACGGAACACCATAAATGGGTGGCAGAACACGACACAGCAGAGGCTGCTCCTGGGGTCCTTCTTTGATTTCCTTTAAGAGGACTTCGAGACGTGCTGGGTCTTTCTCAAGTTCCTTATCCTGGGCATTAATGAGATCATCCAGCTCTTTTGCCCCTTTGTACTCTGCCATCTGTTTACTGTCATCGATGTTCTTACCGGCTATGACATCATTTAGGATCTGCAGGAAAAATTCGATGGTGAAAGTGTTGGTGGTTCCATCAGCTATGGCGTGATGATTACCTAATGCGAGGCTGCAGGTGTATGGGAAGGCTGATTCGATGTCAGTCCGAGGATTCATCGGGTTCTTTTCCTTGCTCAGCAACCTGGCGCACCACAAGGGTCCCTCGCTCACATTGTATTTGTATGTTCCCAAGTCCTCAGTCACCTGGTTGCTGTCACCTTCCACGACCTACGGAAATGGTTAATCACATATATTCATAATCTGCTGAATAACGGAGCCATCAATGGATATTACTTTAATCTAGTAAGTACTAAGTGTCATAAATGCTACTGACCTGAAAGTCGATTTCCTCGTGATCCATTTCGCACATCCACAAGAGCCCATCCCGTCGCTTTAAGCAGAGTCGCAGAGTGGGAACCTTCCTGCCGTAGTTAAAGAAAAGAAGTTACGTTAATAACGAAACTAGATTTACCGAAATCAGTCTTATTTTAAGCCCGATTATTAGAATTCTTTAGAAAAATTAGGTCCGTATTTGCTTAGTTGAAAATCCTGAAGTGATGGTGGCAACTACTGTAAATTCCTTATCATTTACCTACATAAGGGATGGTGACAAACTACTTCCAAAAAAAGTCCACTTAATACTTAAAAAAAGAAGAAAAAAAAAAAAAGAATGAGTACCAAGGGAATGCAACACCCGCGGCCAACAGTTGGTCTGAAACATCTGACTTTGTCCTGCGATATTGACTTTCGATCGATTGTTCTTAAAACTGAATTACTTTCATGTATCTACAGTGTCTAATCTCCGTTTGCGTATCTGTCTATTTATCCATCTATCTCTGTCTATTACCTGTCTGTCTGACTGTCTGCCTGCCTGCCTGTCTGTCTGTCTAGATTTATGGATGTATAAACAGACAAACAGAGAGATAGGTTGATAGATAAATAGATAGAGCCAAATTCTTATGAGTTTCGTTGGCTTCTAGCACTTTTTCCTGGACTGTATAATCTTGCCTATTAAACGGAAATATTTTTCATCATTATCAAATTATTATAACATCAATTACATGGAACGTAGCTGGTGATATTAACGGATCATGTGCAGAAAAAACTGATAACGAAGAGCTACGAGTGAGCTCTTCTTAACCAACGAGAATACCACGTTAGTGTTAAATGAGATCTTACCCCTCACAGTATAGTGTGTTGTCTCTGAGAGTGTGTTTCTTGCCTTTCAGATTAATGTGTTGCCTTCCCATTTAGCTTCCAAGTATTCTTACCCTCTAAACTACAGTGTGTTATCCAGCTCTTCAAGCTTCGGGAATTATACTCGTTAGGATCTAACTTGGCCTAAAATTACCATCTCTCTATCTTTAGTACTGAGATTTAGCAAGAAATTAACACTCTGCAGTAATTACGAAGAGGTGCTATGAAATGTATGTTGAACCGCAGTATTGCCCCTTTCCTCCACTGACCTGCGTGACGTAAGCCGCAAAGGGTCGAAAATCTGGGCCAAGATAGTGCAAAGAGCTATAGTGTTATCCCCCAGGATATTCAAGCCCCTATATGTCACTTTGTCAATCAGATCCTAAGAGATTATCGTACTAATTGCCAGTAGTGACCCATCAGAGACTTCTTTACTCAGTTCCTTCAGAATCTAACCACAACACTCCTACCTTCTACTTTTTATCCATGCGAGTCAGCACTTACATAAACACTGCCGAGTCTGGTGTAGATCCATGTGCTTCAGACATTCCGTAAAGCTAATTATCTTATTTGCAAACGAAAGAAGGTTCTGAATGGATGCTTTGGATATAGTAGCAGCAGTAGTTGTAAGAATACATTAGCGCTAGAAGATGATGCTAGTCACAAAAAAATGCCATGGAAAGGCTGTGCAGAGGTACTATTGGCTTTCTCCGCCAATGATTTATGTGATATTAACTACAAAAGGACGAAAATCTGGGCAATGTTAGAGTAAAAAGGTTACAGTATTCCATGTGTGAGAACGAACCTGAAGAGGTGTAGGAGAGCCTGGCGTACATGGTGGTGCTGGAGGGGGGCGGCGGAGCAGAGAGTGAGAGTGTACACGTTCAGGAATAAGTTGTTGTGGTTGGCTCCCTCAAGCATGGCCTGCATCGCCGTCGCCGGGTGGAGCCATCGCGTTTCACCCTTACTGGCCATGATGCCTCACCCTGGAAAGCAAGACACTTATGTTTCTTCTTCTTGGGTAAATATCCATGAAAACTGAAACTAAATATTAAGGCAAATGCTTTCGCAGTTACATACGTCCGTCGTGCCGAGTTAGCCATCAGCTACCAAAACTTTCCCTTGCCTACATAACGGTTAACAGGCTTAGACCATCAGAAAAATACTCAAAATATTACGATTTTCATGAGACTGTTAATGGAGGAGGGCAAGATGAATCCATCCCTGGAAAAAAGTCATTATACAAAGAGCAGAGCTAGCCATGGGCCTGTGTAAGCCACAGATTCACTCAGAAATTTGATATGGGGCGGTGGAAATAACGTGGGGTGCCTGAGAAGCAGGTGAACTGTTGGGGCCGGCGGTGATAAATTTCTACTTCTGCTACTTCCAAGCGATTATGTTAAGTTTAAGGGAAACCTTTCAAACCGGAGGGAATGAATATTCCTCAGCATGTGAGGTGGTGTGTGGGGTGAAGAGAAGACGAAAGGGGGTGCAAGGAACAGCATGGTGGAATGAAGAGGTGAGACAGGCTGTGGCACAAAAGAAGAAAGCATAATAGTGAATGGATGAGAAATATGGGCGTTGAAGAAGTTGAGAGACGGAAGAGATTTATATGTAAAAAGGAAGAGAGAGATGAAAAGATTGGTAAGAGAGAGTAAGAAGAAAATGGATGAGGAGTTTGGAAGGAACTTGAGTGTAAAGTGACTGTAAGAAAATGTTCTGAAAAGAATTAGACAGGGTGGCAATGAAGCTAGTCAGGGAGTGAAAGATAAAAATGATAGATTACCAGTGGAGAGGGAGAAAAAGTGAGCAGATGGAGAGAACACTTTAAGGAATTGTTGAACACAGATAATGAAAGTAATGCGAGCATAAGTGGCTGGGGAATGGCTGGGAGACGGAGCGATGTGAGAAGAGAGGAAGAAATCAGTAGGATGGAAGTTGTGGAAGCAATGAAGAAAGTCAAAATTGAGAAAGCCCCAGGAATTAATGGAGTGTGTGGTGATATGCTGAAGCATGGGGGAGAGATAGTAGTAGAATGTATGTGGAAGATGTGTCCCGGAGGATTGGAAGTCATGTATAATTATTCCCTTGTATAAACGGAAAGGGGAAAAATAACTGTGTGGTAATCATAGGGGCATCTGCCTTCTTAATAGTAACTTGGAAATAAACTCCATATAAAGGAATACGTGTAACTGATTGCCATCCATTTAACACACCGTTTATCTAGTAATGGGGTACCCGCAGATAAAATGTGATTCTAAAGCTAATCATCCTGAAGCATTGTATCACCGCCGCTGTCTTATCATACAGACGGGCAGCAAGGTTATCACAACGATCCCAGATAAAGAAAAGTATTACAGTTGATAACAGATTTCTTAATACGTGTCATCATTTAAGTATACAGTACATGGATATTATTTTTCTAAGCAGCCAGTCCATACATGTATCAATGATTGCGCACCTTTTATGGGAGTCAGTCAGCTATTTTACGCCTTTTTCAAATTCTCAGGATGTGGAGTGCAATAAGCGGCGTGTGGATAGGAGTATTACATGATTTTATGTAAGCAGATGATGTTGTCCTGCTTCAGTCAGGTTAAATGGTTCGTAGTCTGAAACGACGTGCCTGTGATCTCAGGCTGGGGTAGGGAACAGTGCGATGACACAATTACGCTAAAATGAACTTCACTCACATTTCACTAATCTACAGAAATGACGTACTCACTGGTCATACTAATACCATCACATCAGTCATGAATAAAACAGCTCTAGCATGTATTTTATGTGGATGGTGCAAATTAGTGTTGAAATGGTGATACGTGAAGGTATGCAGTACACCAAAGGACTGCTGGCCTCATGGAATGAACTGTAATGTACACACACACACACACACACACACACACACACACACACACACACACACACACACACACACACACACACACACACACACACACAAAGTTAGATGGCACTTTGATATTTTTAAATTTATAAGTGAAACATTGCTTGGTTTCTTAAAGTCAGTCCCATCGAATAACCTACCGACATTCATCCCTGAGGTGCGTGAGGCGGGTGATGGCGATATAGGATATAATATACTTCATCGGGGACAGCCAAGCTTTTACTAGAGATCCTCGCTGGATGTTAATTAATATGTGCACGGTATTGATGGATATATTCTAAATGACATCGATTCCTGGCTAAGGGAATGCAAGGAAAGGATTACTATAAATGACATTATGCCACACTGGGAATTACTAATTCGCGGAGTGCCACGAGAATATCTTCCCCATTCCCTGTTGTTCATTAATGATCTAGATTTGGGGATCACTTTCACTGCAAGCACATTTACGCATGACACAAAAATAGAACGAAAAATCAGCACAACCAACGAGTATATGAACACTGAGAGGGACCTTGATATATGGTGCGTTGTACACCTTGACTTTTTTAAAAATGGCTTTTATTTGCTTGCTGTTCTTTACATGGTCTTGAATACTACCCATGTATTTTCATTAACCAAACTCCGATGCCATTAGCCAATATTAATAACCAATATCAATATAGTCACCAAAATTCAGTAAATCTACTTCAATGGCTGACCTAGGCACACGAGAAGAGCTGAGAGGTGGGTAGTGAGCAGTGGATGCGGCGAGATGCACTGCCTGACTGAGACTAGCAACCAAATCCCGGGTACACTTACTTCAATTGCTCTGTCTACCCCTGCTCTTCCCACTCTTCCCTGACATGCACAGAAGGTGGATTTCCTTGAATACAGAGTGATTATCTGATTCCAAGACCCTTGTGCAGTCCGGCAGGAATAAATCAGTTTTAACTAACTGATCCTCTAACGTTCTCTCTCTCTCTCTCTCTCTCTCTCTCTCTCTCTCTCGACATTGGCGTACAAAGGGAGGAAGAGGAGGGGCGGTGTGCCACGTGTGACAACCATTGCCGGGTGCCATTTAAGTGAATGGCAACTTTTTCCCTTTCACTGTTTCAAGATTTTTTTGTATTTATATCAGAAACTAGACCGAAAGTAAATTATTCTGTGCTGCTTAATTTTCATTAAACCTGAATTCTGAAACTACAGGAAAACTATTACGGTGAATTTTCATTAGTATATTATTCATTATTGGAGGTAGGGGATGCCAAATAATCCAGGAACGCCTCTGCTTCCTATCGCCCTTTAAGGCTGCATATCTATCATATGCTCCAACAAAATATTTTATTGGTGCGTATGGCACACATGCAGCCTAGAGAGAGAGAGAGAGAGAGAGAGAGAGAGAGAGAGAGAGAGAGAGAGAGATTATAATTATCTTCTCAAGAAATGCTGCTCCTAAGTTGTATTTGTTGATTTGTATTCCTTATCTCAGACACACTTCAACACGTAGAGGCATAAGATGATAATTTACATCTCTCAGTACTCGCGACGTTCTTTATACTTACATCATCTAATCCTGTGTTGTCCCATGAAGAGCGTAGAAGTCCCGGGGCTAGGCAAGTTGGTCCTGACATTCAAGACGAGAGTGACAAGCCTCATTCATCCCTGAGTGGCATTATGTGAGCAATAAACTCCAACCTCCCCTCAGATATAAACCTACACAGGTTCAGTCCGGCTGGAGCACTTTAATTACCCACTAAACCACCAGGCGCCATAGTAGTAGTAGTAGTAGTAGTAGTAGTTGTTCAAAGGGCCGCTACAAGATGGATACCAAGCTTAAGGGACCTAAGCTACGAAGAAAGACTAAATAAACTGAATTTACCAACACTACAGGAGAGAAGGAAAAGAGGTGACATGATAATGCTATATAAATGCATATCAGGGAAGGAGAAAATAGACATAAATGATTACTTAACATATGGAGAAGCATCAGCAAGAGGACACTGCAAAAAACTGCATAAGAAGAGAGGTGATAAGACGTAAGGAAATTCAGTTTCCCAAATAGAGCAATTGATCAATGGAATGCACTACAGAATGAAATAGTGTGCGCCAAAACAATTCACAAATTTAAGGATATGTACGATAAATATGGTTTAAGACACGGGACAGTACGAGCTTGACTCATTCCTGTAAAGATACAATTAGGTAAGAACAATTAGGTAAGGTAAGAACACACACACACACACACACACACACACACACACACACACACACACACACACACACACACACACACACACACATACACACACACACACACATTTGTGAATCACCGCCTGACACTGCTGAACTGCTGATTATGTTTTTACAAAATTTATCTTGTTGCTACTTCTCATACTACCCTAGGGTGGGAGAGGAGGCCTAGATGATGATGATGATGATGATGATATCCTGTTTAAATTCATTTTCATACACTGCACAAGGCGTACAGTAAGTGTCATAAATTCTGCCTAACAATAGCACAGTGACTGGCGACGCAGTTGTAAGTTTTCTTGGCGTAGATGACGATAATACAGAAGCACGTAGGGTTTTCCTGACGTTGGCTTTTGTCCACTGAAAAGTTTAGTTTTTATGCAGTTTGGACGTTGTGTTCAGATTCAGTGCTCGACCCTTTATTAACTTGTGTAATCAACTTAATATTCCTCTTCGGCTCAAAAAATTAAGTAAGAGACAGACGTTACTCAGTTTAACCTTGACTCACAATAGAGTGGTTGTCTCCTGAGAGGGCTTCGTGCATGCTATATCTTGAGTAATATTTCCATGTTCCTCTTCATTATGTATTGCTTTCGTGTAGTTAGTGTAGTGGTCGTGTTGCATATTCAGTGTTTATGTACTAGTTCTAGACCATAAACGGTGAGAGAGAGAGAGAGAGAGAGAGAGAGAGAGAGAGAGAGAGAGAGAGAGACAGACAGACAGAGAGAGAGAGACAGAGACAGACAGACAGACAGACAGACAGAGACAGAGAGAGACAGAGACAGACAGACAGGGATGTGTGTGTGTGTGTGTGTGTGTGTGTGTGTGTGTGTGTGTGTGTGTGTGTGTGACTGAATACTGTACAGACACCATGCTGACCTTGGGGCCATCTGCACTACACTCTAAGCGACAGAAACTGTGACGTACCCTGGGCGATATTTGTTTGTTTGTGTTTTGTGCCTTGAGTTACTCCTCCTCCTCCTCACAGCTGGTGTTATTACTGTCTGCCAAATTGTGGGTGCCTTCGTATCACCTCCTCGTCAGCGATTTGTTTGATATATTACGATAACCTTTCTACCGTATGTTTTGGCATATAAGGAAGTTGAAAATACTGACACTGATTACTTTAGTAGTATCAGCAAGAACTGCCTTTGAAACAGAAGTATAGCTTTGACATAATAATAGTTACCTGCCGAACAATGTATGCTTCGTAAATAAGGAAAATAAATTTCTTCTAAAAAAATGTAAAAGGTCGACGGTTTTCGATATTGTACTTTCTTTATTTACGGCAAAACGGAAGCATAACATTGTTCAGTAAATACTACAGTGTCAACAGGTCATTTTCCTTTCTTCAGCGTTCCTGTAACATGTTCTCATTCCTGTATAGTACAGTTCTGTCCAATATTTTTTGAAGTTTTCATCACCTTGACATTGACATTTGACCTTTCGTTCCATATATACTCACATCTTCCTCTGATGGTTCTCAGTCAATATCTCACATTTGGTATAGTTCTATCGAGTAGTATAAAGGAGGTTTATGGCTGTCATTTACCTCAAAACCTTCACTGAGACACGTGGTCACCATACCTACAGTGTGACGCCAATACCTGAGAATGTACTGTCCTTCTTCCCACACCTATGTAATTATGGGGTCGTGCTCAAGGTCCCTCTCGATTTGTAAGCCGGCGTTCATGACCCAGCTTAAGGGACAGTCCATAATGTACAGGTGCGGGCCGATTCTCAAATTGTAAAACCCGCCATGCACCGTGTCAGGCAATACCACAACCTGTTTTACCCCTTCATTACTGTGCTGGGAGAGGGGCCTGTACATGGGGTAGCAGTGATGTACCTGGGAGATGCAGCAACCTAGATAATATACTTATGATGTCCCTCAACTCCTTGTCCTCAGAAAGAAGGATGGTTGCCCGCAGAAAGAGATCAACTTAAGCCTACAGTCCACTGGATTCACATTCAGGTGAGCCTGCAATTGCAACTACTGCTAATAATATTAAAACGGTGCGTCCTCTTGCATTTTATTCTAACAATTTCCAGACGGTCTTATTCAATTTAGGTAAGACCCTTCATACTGAACGTTTAGTGTAGGCTGCATCTAATCCCTCCAGTTTAAAAAGTCTCACCAAAGTATTAAAAATAACTTCTGAAGGTTGCGTCACCGAACTGAAGAGACTAAGTGGAAGAAACAACTTTTCCAACTGGGCTCATAACTATCCCGACCACCGCTTCAGTGTAAGCCCAAATATACATAGCTTGAACGAGAAACACCATAGGCAGAGAAAGGACTGTTTGTTATTCATAAGAAACTCGTCGCAGGTGAAACGTCGGATAAATCCTGGGTCCTTTCTCTGCATATATTTTTTTTCCCCTTATAGCTGTTAAATCCCACTCTGTTTCTTCTACATCCTTAACTTTTCTTTGTGCTACCGGGTCTACAAGGACGTCGCTGTATCAGATCGCACAAACATGATTACCTTGCTCACTTAGAATTAACCTGGTCTTGAACGACAAAACATTTTCACACCGCAGAGACAGTGACATGATAGACTACTTGATATATCTCAAGAAAAATCCGGGCATAATAGATCAAAGCAACATAAAAGCATACAGTATACCACAACGCATGATAGCACTACAGTTTGATCCATTTTTCGTTCAGCACATTAAGAAAACTGACAGTGAATTAAAACTACGTGTTACTAAACCAACAGGAACGTTCCGTATTTCAGACTCTTGTTTCAAGCGACGAGATTGGCGATTTTACCAACAGAAAGGATCCGCATATCAGACTCTTGTTTCGGGAGGCATGAGGGCGTCTTTAGGTCAGCTACATGGATGAAGAAGAGACCGGCTTTCAGGTATATGCCCTTAGTCTTGAAGCTGACAATATATTACTGATATAAATTTAACAATTGTCATATTCCTACATGGCCTGTGGGTAGTGGCAGAGGTTATGAATGCTGTAGTTAGGAAATGTTTATACTAATTTCGTATACTGTATTATCTCTCTCTCTCTCTCTCTCTCTCTCTCTCTCATTCTTCGTTGCGAAGAGGTTAAGTGATACTATTCAGGGTAAATCTCTAAGGAAAGTATGATACGAAAGTCTCCCATGGCAACAAGAGTACGATTTTTTACATGCACTGCCAGTCCGTCCTCACGCGCTGTGTTTAGGTGATAGTATGAAGTAGGTGTCTGGCTGTGTGGTAACTGTGGCCTTGAGAGTCAACACCATGTATTATATTAACTTTTAGGGACGTGATACCCAATATCATTTTGTATAAATTCTTACATTACTTACACTGACTCCTTGCATCCAGTTTTATGCTCTTTGTCGCTATTAAGACCACCGCAAGTTACAAAGAAATTGCCTGTTACCATGTTCCGGTACTGCCCATTAAGATGATTCGTCAAAATCCCCAAGTTTACAAAACCAGTTGTAGAGAAAAGGTTATGATATTTTAGAGAACTTCCATAGCTTAAAATAAGGATCAATTCTACATATACAGCATAAACCGCTGGTTGCCATAACAAAAGCCAGGAACGAAAAATAGATATCTTAGACACAACAGTCAGAACACATGACGAAACACTATCATGCCGTGGTAAGGATAACTGGTTCACTGATCAGATGAGTTATACTCGTACAATACCCCCAATACTCTAACTTGATCTAACTCTGCCATCTCTCCATCATGAGTACCGAACTGCAGTAACAGATTAAATATCTATCTATCTATCAATTGCCTGACGCCTTAATCCCGTCACAAACAAATCGCCTCCATGTCGCTCTGTCCCCCGACTTTTCACTCTCCTGCTCCCAGCTCACCCCCCTCTCTCGTATACCTCTCCACTCCATCCCTCCATCTCATCCTGGGCCTCCCTCTCCCTCTCCCCTCCCTCCACCTCACTCACATACACTCTCCTCGTCAGCCTCTCACTCTCCTTCCTCTCCACATGGCCAAACCACCTCAGTGTGTTTCTCCTAACGCTCCCTATCACATCCACATCCACACCACAACGCTCCTTCAATTTCTAATTTGTCAGTCTGTCTCTCCATGTGACTCCACAGGCTCCTCTCAAATAACTTATTTCCACTGCTTTCACTTTTGACATCTTTCCCTCCAACAAGGTCCAAGCTTCACTTCCATACGTTATAGTTGGTATCACAATACTGTCATGTAGTAACTTTTTCACTTCCATGCTCACTTCTCTGTTTCTTGTCACTACTTTCAAGGAACCAGCAACCTTTATTCCTTGTTGTACCCTTTCAAGCGCTTTTTGTCCAGGCATTTTGGCATATTCGTATCAACAGTTCACTGCACTGTTTATCCCACATTATATCATGTTTCCATATACCTCATAAGCACCTGTTGCCTTCACACCCACCCCCTTTTTTAACCATTCAAAGCTCTTTTTTTTTCACCTCCATTATTGTGTTCTCGGGCTCCAGATTCTCTCCAAAGGAATCCCCCAGTACAGTCTTGTTTACCATAGTTCTGCATTTGGCATTTTCATTCGTTAAATCTTCAAAGCAGCCTTTTCATCTACCCTGTTTTCACATTCTAATTGTCAGCATCTCTGGCAATCACCCATTTTTATTTTCCTAATTATTTTCATATAATTTCGTTCGTTTTTCTCACCAACTTCGAGCACAGCTAATTTTTCAGAGAAGTTTGCCTTTATTTTTCTTTCAAACTCTCTCTCTCTCTCTCTCTCTCTCTCTCTCTCTCTCTCTCTCTCTCTCTCTCTCTCTGTATGTATGTATATGTATTCTGATAACTTAATCCATAGCACAGTTCTTGACCCGAGTATATTTATATTTGCACTCGCGATGCAAGAGCAGGTGTCGTGTATTGCTCAGTATGTGTGTATGTGTCTGTCTGTCTATCTGAGTGTGGGGGGGATTGTTATTGTGTGTGTGTGTGTGTGTGTGTGTGTGTGTGTGTGTGTGTGTGTGTGTGTGTGTGTGATTAACCCATTAGCTCCGAGGGTTCCTGTGTGAGGCCTTGGGCTACGGGTACTGCCCTCCGTTCATCAGCTCATACTCGCGAAACTCATAGGTCCCTACCCCGGGGTTCCCTTCTTTATTAACCTTTGAAAATGCCCAGTTCCGTCCTATATTGAGGGCACTGAGCTCAAATGGGTAAAAGGGTATATGTATATATATTATATCTTTGCCTATGGGATCTGTTGATCTCGGCAAAGATACTGTCTATAGGACCGCTGTATGGGTAGATCAGTGTGTTGTATCTGCATCTCTTCACTGGAGAGTCGCACTCTCTTGGGATATAAGAATTCAAAATAGAATGCATTCGATGAGATTCCAGCATTGCACACAGTGTAACAGTCCAAAGTATACCACTGGCCAGGCAATATCCAGCTTAATTTGGCCTCGGCTGTTTTATACTTCAGGTATTTTCTGAGGTAGGATGCTTTACACCCAGGGATTATTATGGCCTAGTCCCGGCAGTACCCCCCACCTCCCCAGCCCAAACGGTGCGCCCTCATTAGGCGATAGAAAATATCAGAATCACTTTATATATATTCATCCTTTTTTTTTTTTTTTTTTTACACTTTATTTATCCATCTTATACCCGCGTCTCGCGGAGCGAGACAGTGTGTTATGTATTATGACGAATGTGACGAAGCACCTGCAGGAGATACCGAAAATTGACCTTGAAAAATGAATCGGCAGTGGGAAGAACGCTGGGCTACGTGTGCAAGTAAGAATGGGCCTGCTTTGAGGGAGATTAGTGTCCTAGCTCAACAGATTAGTTGTTTAATATTCTTGAGCCTAAGGTCGGATAGTTTCTGGACAGCCCCCCCCCCCACACAAACGTGTATAGGTAGATAAGACAGCATGAATCACCGACAGATACTGTTGATTATGCTTTTGCAAAATTTAGCCTGCCTAAATTCATTTTCATATACTGCATAAGGCGTACAGTACGTGTCTTAAAATTCTGCATAACAGCAACTCAGTGACTGGCTTAGCTGACGTTGGCTTTTGTCTACTGTAATGTTTTGTTTTAATGCGGCATTAACATTGTGTCCAAATTCATAACACGACATTCTTAACATTTGTAATCAACTTAATATTTCTTTTCGCTTGTTAAAAAAAAAAAAAGTATGAGATAAACGTTGCTCACTTTAGCCTTGACTGTCACACAATACATCGGTGGTCTCTTCACGAGGGCTTCATGCATACTGTATCTTAAGTACTGTATGGATGTTTCTCTTAACTATATATGAGTATAATATTGATGAGTAGTTAGTGGTGTTCGTGCTGCATATTCCGTGTTTGTGTACTGGATGATACATTGGTTCTACATCACAAACGGTGAAAGAGAGAGAGAGAGAGAGAGAGAGAGAGAGAGAGAGAGAGAGAGAGAGACAGACAGACAGACAGACAGACAGACAGAGACTGGAAGCTGCACAAACATCATGCTGACCCTGAAGCCACCCGTGATGCACTCGAGACGATAAAAATTGTTGTTTGTGCGTTTTGTTTTGCGTTCTTCCTCCCCGGAGATGGTGTTGTTGCCGTCGACCGCATTGTGGTTGACTTCGTAGCAATTTTTCGTTAGCTATTTATTTGATATATTACGATAACCTTTCAGGTGCATGTTATTTCTGTCATTTTAATATCAACATTGAGTCCGTCAATTATACTCAAGAGGTTATCGAGGTATAATATGCAGAATTAATCGATGACTAAGTTTACGAAATCCACAAAACCTCATAATGTTCTGAAATATCACTCCATTACCAAGTCAGTTCTTCGACGCAACGCTTCCGTAATTTTATTCCTGATAATGGCAAACAATTTCCAATTGGGTGTTTTGGCCTATATTGAAGTTAAAAGTACTGACACTAATTACTTTCGTAGTATCAGCAAGAATTGCCTTTAAAACAGAAATATAGTTTAGACATAATAATGATTACTTGTTAAACAATGTATGCTTCGATTTAGCCGAAAATAAGGAAAATAAACATTTTTTTGCTAATAAATGTTAAAGGTCGACCGTCTTAGTTATTGTTTTTTTCTTGTTTAGGTCACAATGGAAACATAATGTCGTTCAGTTAATACTTGATACCATGTCAGTAGGTAATTGTCCTGTCTCCAGCGTTTACGAATGGACGCTTTTTTTTGTTAGTTCAACCTGTGCCAGGTGCCCTGTCTAACTCCAGTTAACGATTGCTATTACTTGTATTTGTAATGTGGCTGCACCCCATCAACCCGAGGACATTTTTCCTCACTACATTTAGCTACTTCTAGACCAGTTGTTCTCAGCCTAGGGAAGGCGTCCTCCCAGGGGGGAAGTGGACAATTTCCAAAGGGGGGTGCGAAGAGTCAGAGGAAAAATGTTGCCCTCAACGTGTGTGTGTGTGTGTGTGTGTGTGTGTGTGTGTGTGTGTGTGTGTGTGTGTGTGTGTGTGTGTGTGTGCGTGCGTCACGATGAACCGTTGATTTATATGCAGTATTCATATTCTGTCGTTATTCCAGACTTCAAAGCACCTTAAATTTTTCCTTTTATCCATGAAATATGTTTTTTCTTTTTCTGTCTCTCGTTAGGTGACCTTCCTGCTCTCTCTCTCTCTCTCTGTTTTCACTTCCTTCATTGATACATCCCCCCACACCAGATTCCTTACAAATGAATCTCCCAATACAGTCTTCTTTACCACTGTTCTGCATTCGGCATTACCATTCATTAATTCTTCAAAACAAGCCTTTTGATCTACCTTATTTTTACCTTCTAATTGTTAGCATCTCTGGCAATCATCCTTTCCATTTTCCTAATACTACTGCCACTTCATTTCGTTCATTTTCGCGCCTACTTCCGGCACAGCTAATAATTTTTCAGCGTAATTTGCACTAAGTTTGGTTTCAAATTATATATATACAGAGAGAGAGAGAGAGAGAGAGAGAGAGAGAGAGAGAGAGAGCGCACTTCTTAGGTCTTTTTTGCTATACATGACTGTGGTAAGCATATTTTATGGCTAAGAGCCTTAAGTTCAGCTTGCTTTACATTAACACTCTATATAATGCTGGTGTAGACGCTGTTTACATTTTAATTGATAATTCCCCGTGTTCAGGAAGAATATATTACTCTTCCACCAACTGTGCCGCGTTCTCTTCAGCCCTGCATGGAGAAAGAGGCAGGATGATGATTATGATGATGGTGATGATGGTGCCTGGGGGTGTCTGGCTGTCTGGCTGAAGGATGGGCAGTATCAACCCAATCATTTCACCTGGATGAAATTTTACGCGTGAAGTGCGATTAATTTTAAGGTGTAACAGTTCGGATCCGATTAAAATGAAAGTGAGAGGCTGCTAATTCTCCGTTAATAATGAGGAATGGCAGGCCCGCTGTACAGAGAGAGAGAGAGAGAAGTATTTTATTTATTTTACCCCAAAATATTTACGCAGTCACTGAAGTAAACGTATATAGTTAGAGTCTTGCATTTTCTTTGACCGCTAGATGTTAAGTAATGAAAATCCGGGGTGATGAAAGGGGTGGAAAATTCATTTGCACTTTTTTTTTTTTTTTTTTGACGGATTTGAAATTAAACGGTAGCTTCTCGCCAGGTTACGACAAACGTTCTTTACCCTTGTAGATGTACTACTCGGGGGACATTTTTAGCGTATACTGACTGGCTGATACAGTGTCAGGGTAGAGTCACCTGAGAGAGGTCGCTGACTTGATCATTTCAATCTGAGGCAATAACCAATATTATGAGCCTGATTTCAGCTCATTTTCTATTATTACATAGGCTACTCATGCATTACAAGTTCTATGCACATCCAAACTTTCGCAGTTCGCCGATCACATTTTCAGTTAAATTTCAGTCTAAATGATATTAATGAGTTTAAAAACCTAATTACTTAAATAATGAAGCAGCTACATGTCCAGTATTTTACATTAGTTTTGATGAAGCCATAGCCTATGGAGTGTTACTGGCCGTAAATAAGTTGATGAGTTATTTTTTGGTGTGTTATTATGTAATGGGGTCTATAAAAGCTCGCGTTGCCCAGAGGCAAAGCGGGGATCCTCTATTTGACTCATTGGTAACATGCGCGCATATGGAGCGTGGGAGTCTGAAAGCGAATCTCGGCCGGGACAGTGTGATTAATTTGTTAGGTTTCAGTTCAGCCACTATAGTTTCACCCACTGTCGCGGAGCGAGTTTCACACATTGTCGCGGAACGAGATCATGTACTATGTTTTGTGCAGCGTGTGTGTGTGTGTGTGTGTGTGTGTGTGTGTGTGTGTGTGTGTGTGTGTGTGTGTGCCACGAAATAAAAAACTACGAAAACTGGCATATTGGGTAAGAACGTAACCCGGATAGTGGTGCACAGGATGGTGAGGATGGGGGAACAGGGTGGTACCAAACCGAATTCTGGAAAAGAGCGAGGAGGGGATATTAGGCCCACTGTGTAGGTGTGTATAATTTAATCCAACATTTGAAGTGGGTGGCCATGGGTGGACAAAGATTTTCTTTCCCGGTCCCCAGTGGCAACCCCACGGCCTCCAAAACATCTTGATAGTCACCCGTTAAAACGTTCTCTGCTACTGGATTTCCTCCCGTTTTCTATAGTGAAACTGATTTCGTTCTTTACTTCCTTATTTCATTGAAATTCCACAGAATATGTTTTGCTGAATATCAGTTATAAATACAATTCCCAGTGTAGCTATAGTATTCTTGTATTTACCAAAGTTTTGATTGATTTAGCTATCTTTAGTGCTCATTTACCCTATTGGATACTTGCGGTGACGTAGGTTGATAGCTGAGTTTTGACTGGTTGTGACGTCATCAGTTCTGGGTTCTTTGGTGATGACGTCACTGGGTATCCACGTCCATTCAGTGTCAGAAGGAAGTGATGGTGCGGGTCCTCTCTTCCCGCCTCTTTTGTGATGTAATTTTTTCCTTTATTTGTCTTCCTTCCTATCTTTGTCCTCTTTCTAGTGGTTAATTTGGAATTTTAAAAAAATGTTGAAATAATCTGAGTACTATCATTTCTAGGATTCTGTCATCATTTTACTGTTATCATCATTGCAGTTGTCATTACAGTTGTCATCCATATTATAATCCTATTTATTCTCCTCATCATTATTACCCTCCACCGTCTCCTCCTCATGACCACCATCGTTACCACCTCTACCATCCTCACCAATGTTGCCATCATTTATACTATCAATATTATTAGTTTTACAGTTATCTCTATTACCATAGTCGTTATCGTCATTAATATTACCACCACAATTATCATCATGTTTTTTACCATCACCTTTATCACCATCATTAACAGCATTATTGCAGTAATTATTCCATTAATAATATCATCATAATCATCATACCCAGACATATGTGTTTATCAATTAGGAATGATTAAATAGAAGGCGAATTATTAACCAATGAAAAATGGGTATTATATATTGGTAAAAAAAATATTCAGTGCAAAAAAGCCACACACACACACACACACACACACACACACACACACACACACACACACACTCAACACAGCAATATATCCAGACACACATACACACAACCATACCTCCACACAACCACACCAAAACAAGTCCACATCTCCGCACACACAGCCACACTTCCACAGACAGCCACAAATTTACACACACATCTTACTCCACACATTTGCATATTCATACCTCCACACACACACACACACACACACACACACACACACACACACTTCCACAGCTGCTACCAGTGCAATCATCACCATTTACTTCTAGTCAATCAGTAATGCTGAATAATATTCTTCAGGAATTCCAAATATTTGAGTCTTTACTCTAGAAGGAAATATCGTTTACTTAAATTTTGTATTTTTTTAGTTCCATATTTCTTCTCATGACTTCTTTAGTATTATTTTTTCTGGCTAACAACAAACAATTTTATTCATTTAAGTGACACACAGGAGTCTGAGTATAAATTTTGTCTCCATTAATCGTCTAATGTTCAAGACAACTTTAGCATTTAATTTTAGCTAATACTGGTCTGTTTTATTTAGCTGAGGGGGTCATGGGAGTATGAGATTGTTAAATCAGTCATCATCAACCCTCTTCGTATCGGGACATTCCTAGTTATTGTCTTTCAGATTAAACCAAGTAATTTTTCTTCATCGGAGAGTGAGTGAGAGTGAGAGCTAAGACTGTTGCTGTTAACCCTCTGATACTCGGAGCAGTTCTAATCTTCCTTTCCAGCTATTTTTTTTATTTTATTCCTCTTCTTCCGCAGAGGAGAGGAACGGCCAGGAAGAAGAACGATCAGGAAGAGGAACGGTCGGGAAGAAGAACGATCAGGGAGAGGAACGGCCAGGAAGAACGATCAGGGGGAGGAACGGCCAGGAAGAAGAACGATCAGGGAGAGGAACGGTCGGGAAGAAGAACGATCAGGGAGAGGAACGGTCGGGAAGAAGAACGATCGGGGAGAGGAACGGTCGGGAAGAAGAACGATCAGGGAGAGGAACGGCCAGGAAGAAACACAGCCGAGGACGGACAATGGGAGACCTCAGAACCACATTCAGTGACATACAGCATTAGGTTTCGTAACACCTCTTTCTTCACGACTCATTTTTCATATTACACCTTAACATTCTCTTGTTTTCTGTTTTTATCAATATACTCGTATTATCAACGTAGTTTGCAGCAGTAACATACAAGACAATATTTAGGAAGAGGATATTCAGGAGTAATAAGAAGACTAAATCGCTGAGGAAGAGGTGTTAGGACATCGCATGAGTCACGTACGAAGCAACCCTTAGCTGTAATTTCACCAACCCAGTCATAGACCACTGCACATCCCTGCCACTCCCTCACCACTCACCAATCTGCCTGGCTACCTAACATCAGCTTCTCAAAGTCGCATAAGCTTGTATTCTTAGTGATTCTGTAGATTTCGTAACACCTCTTCCTTTGTGAGTTACCTTCTTCAGTATGTAATGTGTCTGCTTAACAGTGACACAGTTTCCATCAGTACCATGCAAGAGTTTTAGTATGAAATTATATGCGGTGTGTGGTGTGGCAAGAGTAACAACATAGAAGAAAGGGACGGCATGGTGGGATGAAGAGGGCAGTGGAGGAAAAGAAGAAGTGGCTAGAGTGGTTACAGGACAGGGGTTCAGTTGAAATAAGAACTGAATATACTGAAAGCAAGAAGCATGTAAAGAGACTAGTGAGGAGGAAAAGGAAGAAGGTAAATGATAATCTAGAAAGGAAAGTGAATGCAAACTACTCTGAAAATAGGGAGTTATAAGAGGTGCGGAAATGTAGAAGTGACAGCGGTAAGAAATGTGATGGTGTGAAGGATGTTGGTGGTTGATTAATAACCCATGGGGATGAAGTAAGAACTAGATGGACCAGATGGAAAGAACCAGATGGGGGTGTGCAGAGAAGGAATGCAGTGCCAGGAAACGTGACACTCGCACAGGTGAAGAGCGCTGTGAAGCAGCTGAAAAATGGGAAAACAGGTGGGGTTGATGAGGTGTTTGCAGAGATGATTAAGTGTATTGGGGAGAGCAGAATGAAGTGCTTGTTGGAGATATGTAAGAAGGCATGGATGAGTGAAACTGTACCAGCAGAGTGGAAACAGGCTGCGATTGTACCCCTGTACAAAAACAAAGGTGAGCGAAGTGAGTGCAAGAATTGTCATAATGTAAGTTTACTGAGTGTGGTAGGGAAGGTATATGGAAGAATTATTACAGAGAAAGTAAGTGAGATATTAGAAGTCCTAGTGAGTGATGAACAGGGTGGCTTTAGGAGTGGGAGAGGATGTGTGGGTCAAATATTTGCAATAAGACAGATAGTGGAGAAGGCTTGTGAGAAGGACTATAAGGTGTTTATGGCATTCATGGATCTGGAAAAAGCATATGACAAAGTAGACAGAGAAGGATTGTGGAAGGTCTTGCACTTGTATGGTGTAGATGGTAAATTGCTAGGTGCCGTCAAGAGTTTTTATGATGGTAGTGAAGCATGTGTAAGGATGAATGGGCGTCTAAGTGAATGGTTCACGATCGGTGTGGGTGTGCGACCATGTTGTGTGATGTCCCCATGATTGTTCAATATACATATGGATGGGGTGGCGAGAGAAGTAAAAACACGAGTAATGGAGAGGCAGGATGGCGGTGGTGATGAATGGTGATGGATGGAATATCTCAAATTTGTTGTATGCTGATGATGCAATAGTACTTGCAAATACTGGACAAGAACTTGGTAGACTAGTGCAGAGTTTTGCTGATGTCTGTGAGCGTCGTGCCTTGAAAGCAAATGTCGAAAGGAGTAAAATGATGGTTACTGAGAGAGAATGTAACTTCCTGTGTGATGTTACAGTGAATGGAGAGAGACTCGAATTGGTGAGAGAGTTCAAATACTTGGGTACAGTGATGAAAAAGAAAGGAAAATGTGCTAAAGAAGTGGAAAGTAGAGTGACACAAGGAAGGGAAGTAGCTGGTGCAGTGAAGGCCTTGATAAGAAACAGAGGCTTGAGTGTTGCAGTTGCACGAGGCTTACATGAAGGAGTGTTAATGCCAACTTTAACATATGGATGTGAGACTATGGTGTGGCATGAAAATCAAAAGTCAAGAGTGAGAGCAGTGGCGATTGGACTGCTGAAGAATGTATGTGAAGTACAGAGAGTGGATAGGATACGAAATAATGTGATTCGTGAAAGATGTGGAGTGAGGATGTCGGTGGACACCAGAATTGACGAGAATATATGCTGAGATGGAATGGTCATGTGGAGAGAATGGATAACAATAGAGTGGTGAAAAAGGTATATCTGAGTGGATTTGAAGGTGGGAGGAGGCGAAGTAGGCCAAGGAGAAGGTGGAAGGAATTGGTGGATGACTGTGTGAGAAAGAGAGGTTTGGAAGTCTCTGAGGCAAGGGGACTACAAGAGATCTAACTGGCTGGATGAATGTTGTGAAGAGAAGTGAATGATCAGGGATTTGGCACCCGTTCTAAACGTGACAGCGTCCGGATCGACTCTATCGTATCCGTTTATGTGATGCTACAGAATGTGGTGAATGTTTTGGTGTATCAGGAAGAGCCAGGTTTCAGGGGACTTGAATGGTAAGTAAATGGAAGCGTGGCCCATTGGACTGGGCAAATTTGGGTTGTCTGGACGTTGCTACTCCTCACCCTGCACTAGGGTGGGAAAGGTGGTCCGGATGATGATGAAGATGATGATAAATTGCTGAGGGAAAGGTGCAAGTCTCCGAAACCATCAAGAATTTCGACTCATTGCCTTGTGGTTTCTAACAATAAACTTAAATTGTGTCCAAATTTTCTGTCCTGACTAAATTTTGTCAACAAATAAACAACACTCACCTTGTTTCAGTATCCCTTATTTTATAACCCATTCAGCCGAAGAAGGTAAGTTATACTTCATTCTCGGCGACGCCTGACGAGATTGTTCAGCTCTGAGGAGACTTGTAGAGCTGGAAGAGGTAAGAGACAACCTTTTTTTTAAATCTATCACAAAATTAAGTCTTCCTTGTAAGTCAAAGAATTTCGCCTAAAAGTATAAAAAAATAAACTAAAAACGAATGCCCTCCTAGTGTAGGAGTTGTTCTCTTCACAACGATGACGGTTTTTACATTTACCCTCTTGCTACCACCAGATATTTATTCAGCCTGGGGAGAACCTCTCGAAGTAAAGGTAGTTTGCTTCAGTCTCCTTTACTACCAGACACCTCTCCAAAGATGAACACAATCGTCTGGAGACAGTAAAAGTAATAGAAAAGTACGACCTCTACATAGTTAACAAACATAAGAATTAGACGTAAATAATAATTCTGAACCAACTAAAGATTCTGTGGTAACACTTTTACTTAGAAGGAAAACTGAGAGCATCAGAATTAAAGGACAGACTAACAAAAACTTCCCTGGAATTTTTCACTGATTTCATCCATTGAAATAAGCCCTATGCCCTATTCTTATACCAAATAATATATACAAGAAAGAAATAAGGTTAGTGAGAGTACCATACACCTGGAATTGGCTAATTATCACATGACAACACCTCACGTGCACTCGTTCGCTAATTTTCGCTGTTTATTTCCCCTTGAAATATGCCGTATAATCTATTTTCGTAATAAATATACATATAAGGAGGGAAGGGAGAAGCCTAAGTGATATTTACATTCACCTGGAACTACCTAATTTATAATGTATTGTCTAGATTTCCTGCCAATCATTTCACTGCTATAAATTAGCTGTGTCAAGAGTCTAAACGTTGGCAGTACTTATTTCCCTAGGTAGGCCACCACCCCGGCTCACCCTCATCAGTTCACTCTCATCTTCCGGTAGGGGGTACGTCTGTTCGCTCTTGCTAGCTTCAGGTCCTTTTCACCCCCATGCAAAGGGCCCTGTGACCTTTACCCCCTACTAAACCTCGTGTGGAAAGAGGTAAAGGGCTGACAATTGATAAAAGAGTGACTATGATCTTTCTATTGAGTAAAACAGTGCAAGTGGAATTGTAAATAATGTGTAAACAGCAAGTGAAAGTAATGAATGTAAATATACGTGAACAGTGGAAAATAGTTTTATAAGTTACTTCAAGTGACAGTGCATAACACAGTGTAAATAGAATAGAAATGTAAATAACGTAAATAAACTAGAGAACGTGAATAGAAATGTAAATCTATCTATCTATTGCCAGACGCCTCAATCCCGTTTGGGGTGGCCACAAACAAATCGCCTCCAAGTCGCCCTGTCCCCCGCCATTTCACTGCCCTGCTCCCAACTCACACCCCCCTCTCTCATATACCTCTCCACCCCATCCCTCCATCTCATCCTCGGCCTCCCCCTCCCTCTTCCCCCCTCCACCTCACTCACATACACTCTCTTCGTCAGTCTTTCACCCTCCATCCTCTCCACATGGCCAAACCACCTCAGTGTGTTTCTCATAACGCTTCCTATCACATCCACATCCACACAACAACGCTCCTTTATATCTTCATTCGTCAGCCTGTTTCTCCACGTGACTCCACAGGCTCCTCTTAAATAACTCATTTCCACTGCTCTCACTCTTGACTTGTGTCCTTCCAACAATGTCCAAGCTTCACTTCCGTACGTTAGAGTTGTTATCACAATACTGTCATGTAGTAACTTTTTCACTTCCATGCTCACTTCCCTGTTTCTTATCACTGCTTTCAAAGAACCAGCAACCTTTCTTCCCTGCTGTACCCGTTCAAGCACTTCACCCTCCAAACCTCCATCCTTACTCATCACACTACCCAAGTACTTAAACGTACTCACATTTTCCAATTCCTCACCATCCAACCTCGCTGTACATTCACTAACCTCACCTCTCTCAAAGAAATGTAAATGAGTGGTATTATAAGAATACGAGTATATACCCTAGGAGTAATGAAAGTGAAAGTTTCACTCTAGCATGTCTGAATACTAAGAGTTGTGAGAGTGAAATTGAAAGTGACATTCACTCTTAATGCCAGTATACAGGACGAGAAAGTGAATGCTACGTATTTTACTGAAAGAAATTGAATCCCTACAGTGACAATAAACTAATACTACTGAAGGAAACTTATGGATAAAGACTGTAGATATATATAAGTGTTATATAGTAATAGAAATATAAAGTGTGAGGGGTTTTATGAATAATAAATGACAAAGTACCAAGAGCGAACTAGCGCAAGTGCGACGGTAAGACGCGCTCGTAATTTTCATTGCTTTCACAGTGTTTTTTTTTTTTTTTTGGAGTATGGATCCCAAACTACTTGAAAATCATAGAGTAGTATTTATAGTGTTAATATCTGGCTGTGGTAATCGTATTACGGGTTGTCGGGAAGTGTAAAGTGGAGACTTCGTTACCCAACTTCAGAGGTCTCCACAAGTCCTACGGTAACCGACGAAGGCTCAACAAACATTCCAGGAGAAAGCTGAAGGTATGTGCCATAAGCAAATTTAATTTTAATATTCTAGGACTAATAACTGATTTTTGGCAAATATTTTTTGAGAGTCTGTCGGAGCCCGAATAACCCCGCGACACACGCAAAACATTGGTAAACATGCCCGCGGTGTAGGGGTTAATAGATCATTTCTGGGTACGACGCTTAAATAATTATATCCATGACATTTATGCTAACCATTTAGATATTAGAAAGATAGTAACTGCATGCAAGAGAATACTCAAGCCCCGATTGCAGAACAAATCGCTAAGGGGAGGCGTGCAACGAAACCTCCTAAGCTGACGAAAATATGGCTTTACGTGGGTATATTTCGTTCATTCTAACTTGGCCCAGAGTTTCATCCTTTTGCAGCTTATCTTACGTAGTTCAGTTGTAGAAAAAGACATGACTTTGTCTCTACATCCTTTCCACAGCAACTCTTTGTGACTAGCGTCATACCCCACTGTTAATATACTGCTATAGCTTACCATTCAAGATGGAGGGATGGCAATTTTAGACCAAGGTAAAGTGAACAGAGAATAGTAAGATAACACTTCATTCTTCTGTCTTTCATCTTCGACATCAAGTATATAATTATCGGTATATTAGCCAGCAAGATTACCCATGGCTCAGTCTAGTAGCAGGGTACCAGACAATTTAAATCGGGTTTGGAGTCATAGGTTAACCCCTTCAATCCTGTGACTTTTTCATTCTTTCCTATCTTCAGAAAATTCTATTCAGATTTAGAGACTTTCTCGAGCTGGAAGGGTTAGATATGGTCTCATCTAAAGTTAAAAGGGAAATTATCACAAGTGGCTCGACCAAAGCAGCAAAACATGTCGCCGACCTGAAAGGGTTAAGAAAGTCTGCTTATAACCCATCCAGTTGTAACAGTTTCTCCTGAGGTGAATTGGATCGTCTGGAGTTATGGGAGTTCAAATAGGAAAGACGTAATCGTAATGAAGGAGTTAAATTCACCAGTTATGCAATAAAGAAAGAGGTGTAGAATAAAGGTAAGAGAAATTCGCACCTTTAACAAATATTTATATGTATATAGATATAAACATATATTTAAAACACTTCTGTTTGGGACTGAGGGAAGCTGAAATAGTTCCTCTCCAGAAAAAAACATAAGATGCTTATTGGCAATGATTGCTTCTCCGATATTAAGCATTTAATTGGAAGATTTTGTTGTCCATATCCTGTGTACATCGGACTTCTGTAATAGCTTCCTTTACGGCTCACTTTATTACAAATTTGGGAGCAATGTCTTTTCTTGGGCAAGTGCTTTATATGTAAGAGTCTGAAGGATTGTCTCTGGGAGTTTAGATGCAGGTGTTTTTAGTTCCATCAGCGTCTCTAATCTTGAGGAAACGAGGTACATTTCTCCCACAACCGCCTATGCTCCACAGAGGAACTGTTTTGGCATCACGTGCTCAGTGACGTGCACAACAGTCGTCGCTGTCATCATCGGTTTCAGCGTTTATTATCAAGGACACCAACATTATTGTGTCCTCATCACGACATTCATCTTTCCTTCATTATCATCACCAACGCTACTTTCTCCACACATTAATACCAGTCATCATCACTGTGATTTCCTTCTTACAGTACTGCTTTTCATCATATCATTCCACTCAAACTGGCCTTTTTTTTTTTTTTATCAATATATGTCCAGCAACTACAGCACTCTCCTTTCGATATATACCAACACACCTGCAATATGTTTATATAAATTTTCTGTCTAGTAATCACGCTACACCTGTATACCACAAGCCTTCACAAATACTCATCACTTATTACATCAGCTCCTAAAAACACACTTGCAGTTTGAGGCACACCCTATATGGCTACATTTTCACGCGATCCGAAGCTCCAGGCACATCCCTACACATCTGTCACTCCAACACCTCGGCACCTGCTGCTCTGTACATCTGCACTGGGGGAGGTGGGGTCTGGCGAGCTCACAAACTGATGATAACCAATGTGCCAGCAGCTAGAGCCACTGTGTAGGCGCTGTGAAGAGGAGGGGCCGCCGCGCGCTGCATGGCTGCCGGGGCGTCGTCTATAAGGGGAAGGGGGAGAGAAAGGAACAAGTTACTGAGTTACACGTAAAGTTCCGTGAGATCTGAAATCAGGACAGTGTTCATATCTCGGATCGACAAGACCTGATGTAGCACCACCCATCTTATACAATACTCAAGCGTGTCAATTGCAAACTAGGCTGAAGTTCTTAGACGTTTATGTAGTGATCTGTAGGACACACACACACACACACACACACACACACACACACACACACACACACACACACACACACACACACACATACACACACACACCACATACTGATTACATAAACAGCTTATCTTTTTAAATTTTTACATGAAATCTTAAATGCTGACAAATTTACCACACAGTGTGCGTCAGTCATATCCGGTACGTGTATATACTTTGAGCTAAGGAAAAAAAATGAAACCTCTGTTTTTTTTTTCTAAATGAGAATGTTATTAACAGAGAATGAGATACACAGAAACAGAAGGCCAGATCAGGAAGAGTAAATTATGTCAGCTTACACACACAAGACACACTAAACGTGAGCTATAAAGAATATGAAACTCATATCTATAAGATTCTCACTAAATTCCCTCCTAGATAAACTTATACAACCGTCAATGAGATAAATATAATAAGCTCAGTACACAAATCTCATCACAGGGAGATTTATTAATTCATAGACAAAAGCCATTACTGTAATTAACTATTTTTTTTTTTTCACAAACTTGATCAAAAACATCATTCATGTTCACAGTCCCGGTCCATAGTAGTGTGGCCGACTACACTGTGATAATTTGACACCCTGACCTGTAATGATGTAACCACCTGACCTGTGATATGGCTACACTGGCATGTAATATGTTTCCACCAACCTGTAATGATGCTATATTTTTTTATTGCATTAAAACCACCCTGACCTGTGATGATACGGCACCCTGACCTGTGATGATATGCACCCTGACCTGTGATGATATGGCACCCTGACCTGTGATAATATGGCACCCTGACCTATGATGATATGGCACCCTGACCTGTGATGATATGGCACCCTGACCTATGATGATATGGCACCCTGACCTGTGATGATATGGCACCCTGACCTGTGATGATATGGCACCCTGACCTATGATGGTATGGCACCCTGACCTGTGATGATATGGCACCCTGACCTATGATGATATGGCACCCTGACCTATGATGATATGGCACCCTGACCTGTGATGATATGGCGCCCTGACCTGTGTTCTGGCCAACCTGACCGGTGATGCTGTGACTGTCTTAACCCGTGCCGACCTTAACCTGTGCTGACCTCGGTTTTAAATGAACTTAGGCTATCATTTCCCAAAGTACTGTGTGTTCCGCCTTCCATGTGACGTGTGATATGCGAGCTGCAGAATCTAGCTTTGAAGTGTGCTGATTTGTAGATACCCTAAGAAGACTTGGTGTTGATTTGTGACGGCCTTTTGATTAGATTGTGACGACCTAATGATTAACCTATGACGACCTAATGAACCAGTGACGACCTAATAATTAACCAGTGACGACCTAATAATTAACCAGTGACGACCTAATGATTAACCAGTGACGACCTAATAATTAACCAATGACGACCTAATAATTAACCAATGACGACCTAATGATTAACCTATGACGACCTAATGATGAACCTGTGACGACCTGATGATTAACCTATGACGAACTAATGATTAACCAGTGACGACATAATAAATTCTCCTGCCACGACCCAATGACGACCTAATGATTAACTGTGATAACCTAATGACGACCATATGATTAACCAATGATGAACTAATAACTGGCCTTTAACGACCTACTGATTGACCTGTGATGACCTCCTGTGACCTGAGAGCGCTGACTGACCTGTGATGATGTGGAGTGTGACTGAGGACGGCTTGGCGTTGGCGGGGACACAGGTGTAGTTCCCGGAGGCCGCTTTCGTCACCCGGCTCAGACGCAGCTCACTCTCCCCACCCCTGCTCACCACGCTCACCTGAGATCAGCAGGATGGTTAGGATCACACGTACACGCTCACGTCTACACACACACACACACACACACACACACACACACACACACACACACACACACATCCATGCTCAATCTGCCCCTGCTGAACACCGTCCTTTTTGCTCATGCCACTGATGGGATCCACTCATAAATTTGGCTCAGTTAATTAGTAGACATTTGCCAGTGTAGGGCTGGGCAACAAGTCTGACAACGGTGTAAAATCCTCCCTTCCAAACGCACAGTGTAGCTGCATCCCTCATCCAGACTGCATCAGGAGTATAGAGGCAAGATCCTGTCTTATATGTGTAGATATGTGTGAAGTGAATGAGCTAACTACACACACACACACACACACACACACACACACACACACACACACACACACACACACACACACACACACACACACACACACACGACCATACGTACGAGCATACACCCAAAACCATATTTGCATAGTTCCACGTAGTCATACTGTCATGTCAGAGGTTATAGGGTCTGTTTTCGCGCATACTTACGTACATTCTTATATACGAATACCTAAATACGTACACGTCTACGCTAACATATGTGTTCACACTCGCTTCACAGTACACCCACAAACCTCTCTTTATATTTTGCTCACATATTTATACGCACACACAACCATCACTGTAAACACACATATTTTGAGTATATACTCTCACACGTAATCTTGACTATACACATACACATACACGCTAGCATACAGTCATTTTCGCACACCCATGCCTATTCATTTACATATCCATGCTTATATTATACAGTAATTTACACTTACGCTCGCATTACCACTGCCATACGTTTCCATCCTCAGGCTCGTAAGTGTTCATCCAGTGTAAAGTCTTGTCTGTGTTCATGCCCACGTGCACCACGCACATCCATAAACATTTGCTTACATATTCATGCTCACATTTCTCCTTTCATAAAACACACATACACAAGTAGCCCCTAAATTCCCATGCTCATTTCTGCCGCGTATGAAATTATATTTTCTGAACGTGTTCATTAACATGATGAAACGCCCACATGGATAAATGAGCATACTAACTTATAAATCAGTAAGATTCTAAATCTTTCAGGTGCATAACAATGTTCGGTGATAATCACACATCCAAATCTATATCTGCATCAGTCTAAATACGTGCAGTATATACAACTGTGTCCACACACATACACACACACACACACACACACACACACACACAAAACCGCTCGTGTGAAAAGTTTTGGTCTATCGACAAAATACACGCTTACAAATTATATGACAATCCACGCACACAAGGTCTTGCATGTGTGTGTTGACCAAAAGGAAATATTATTTTCTGTTCTTGATGGACTGCGAAAAAATCGACATCCTTAACACGCACGCATCTTCCAGGTGTACCGGTGTGTGGCATAAGACAAGATATTGCAGCAGACAGCTAAACATACCCACACAGTCTACACACTTACCACATTAACCCGTTGATATTACACAAGTGTCTTTGCAGTTCTCAGTTGCTGAGTATCTAGAGTTCATGACTAAATATTAAAGAGGATCCAGCAGTCTTCCCTTGAATATATGACTACCGGTACATTTTCTCACACTCGCGATTCCCACAGCGAGGAATTTTTGCACCTCTCTTCCTCACAAACATTCATACTTTAGTAGAACTCATTCCTACACTTACTTCTCAAATTAGATTCCAAAAATCCTCTCTCACTTCTACCTGTGTTCACTGCATAGATGGGGGCAGGTCACATCTACAGTGACAGTTAAATAGTTCGCCTATGACCAATAAACGAGTTTGCGTTATATACAGCTGCCAGTCCATTGAAAAGCCACGTACAAGACGACTGCTCTGATTATGTAAACACAGACATCACATCCCGTAGGATACTGAATAAAAAAAAAAAATCTTAGTGAAGGAGTTTAAGGCCGCATTATCACTCCATAAATTCTAAATTAAGCCACAGATCTTTGTTAATTATAGGACGGGAGCACTGTATAATTATCTACAAGACGGGGGGTTGGACACTTTGAAAAACAGTATTATACAGACACGAAAAAAACATGAAATCCGTTCACCTGCTGGAGCATACGTCGAATGATTTTCACATGTCACTTAGCGATCTGGTTGTGCTCCTGACATTAGATTTCAAACTTTTAACACTAACTTGTTACCAAAGCTCTGAAAACAGGGAATGTGTTGACATTTACACACACAGTCACCTTCTTATTCAGTAACTCTACCTACTATCAGGCATATCTGTACACACACACACACACACACACACAAACTGTCATGAATACCAGACCCATAATGCTCACAGTAGCCTAAACACGCACAGGAAATTACAAGCTCATAAGCACAGCCATCTGCATACATTTACAGCAGTTTTTTAGTCCTCGTCGCTAACAGGCGCAAATACACACCCACATAAATCTACACACCCACACAAAGTCAGCTGCAGTTTCCCATTTGGCAGCCCCTCACACACCCACATATGTCCAAACACCCACACAAAGCCCTCCGTACCCTGTCCCTACACCAAAGCCACTCACATACAGCCGCAGGCAATCGCTTATACAAACATGCGAACATCACCGTCATCCCCAAGCACAAACATGGCGTCACCTTTCTACATTCATAGTTTACTGTCACACACAACACACACACACACACACATGATACCATCTTTCAGCGTTCATAGCTTACTGACGCACACACACACACACACACACACGCAGTCAAGCACAACTCGCTCGCTTCCACAGAACACAAAAGCAGCTATATCAGTACTCAGCATCTCCAAAGAATATATGAATGTGAAAACTGACTGCCAGGAACGCATTCTGGGACAACGAAGGGAATAAATTTGTGGTGTGATATGAGTGCATGCTGCGGTGTTCTCGGTAATTACGGCCTGATTTTGGCTTGTTTGCAGAAGTACACAGACACGGCCAGAAATTTATTCGAAAAAGTGTGGGGGTGTTTCCGCTGTGTGTTGAACCGGTCATAAATTTCCAGAGAGGTAGAGGCGAGGCAGAGAGTAAGGCAGGGATAGTGCAGTGGGATTGTGAGGCAGGCTGGTGAGCTAGGGTGATGGGCATGGTGATGAGGTAGGGTACTGAGCCGGGAGTGGTGAGAAGAAGCAGAGGTTATGAGGCAGGGATGGTGAGGTTAGGGTGGTGAGGCAATGATGGTGAGGCAGGGGTGCTGAGGAAGAGTGGTGAGGCATGATGTTGGCAATGGTGATGAGACAGGGTGGTGAAGCAGCGGTAGTACGGTAGGACTGAGGCAGGGGGATGGGGAAAATGATGATATAGACTGATTAAGCAGGTGAGATGAGGCAGTGGTGTTAAGACAAAGGTGGTGAGGCAGAGTGATAAGGCTGGCGTGGCGAGGCAGAGTGGGGACGCTGGGCTGGTGAAACAAGTAGATGAGGTTGGGGTGGTGAGGCAGGGTGATGAGGCTGAAGTAGTGAGGCAGAAGGGGTAATGAGGTGGTGGGATGGCAGGGTGGTGAGGCAGGGGAGGTTTGAGGTGGTGGGGTGGCAGGGTGGTAAGGCAGGATGGTAAGGCAGGAGTGGCCAGGAAGGGTTATAGGGCAAGCTGCTGAGGTAAGAAGGTAAGTTATGGGTGTGTGGTAGGAGAGCAAATCATGCAGAACACCCTGAGGCAGCGTTGGTGAAAGACGAGGATGAGGAAACAGCGTGAGGCAAGGAAAGGATGAGCTGGTGTGAGAGGAATGAGGCAAGTGAGTTACAAGAGGATATGAGACTGGGGAGGTGAGGATAGGTGGTGTGGTAGAGGTGGTATTGTTAGGTGGCGTGCTATAGATGGTGTGGCGGTTGTGGTGGGGGTAGGTGGTATTATCAAGCTGTGTAGTAGGGTTGGTGTGGTATCGGTCGTATAGTAGAGATGGTGTGGTAGATACGGTATGGGTGATGTGGTGTGAAAGAGGTGGTGTGGTAACGATGGTGTGGTAGAGGTGGTGTGGTTAAGTGGTGTGTAGAGGTGGTGTGGATAAGTCGTGTTGTAAAGGTTGTGTGGTTAGGTGGTTTAGTTAGGTGATGTGGTAGAGGTGGTGGGACTGGGTGGTGTGGTAGAGGATATAATGGTATAGGTGGTGTCACGAAGGTGGTGCGATAGACGTGGTATGGTTAGGTGGTGTGATGGAGGCGGTGTAGTGGAGATGGTGTAGCAAAGGTGGTGTGGATAGGTGGTGTGGGAGAAATGGTGTGGCAGAAGTTTTATGGCAGAGGTGGTGTGGTTAGTTGGTGTGGTAGAGGTGGTGTGGTTAGTTGGTGTGGTAGTGGTTGTCTGGGTAGAGGTGGTATGGTAGGGGTGGTATACTAAATGGTGCTCCTGAGGTGATGGGGTTTGATGGCATGGTAAGTGTGGTAGTACTGCAGGGGTGGTGTGATAAAGGTGATGTGGCAGAGGTGGACGTGGTGTGGGGGTGGTGCTTTTCTAGTTAAGTGGTATGGTACAGATGGTGTGGTTAGGTGGTGTGGTAGGCTGTGTGGTGGTACAACTGCGTGGTGTGGTAAATGTGGCATGATAGAGTCAGTGTGGCAGAGGTGGTGATGCAGAGGAGGTAAAGTTGGATGATGATAAAAGGGTAGTGAAGTTAGACGGTGATGCTGAGGAAGAAAGAATGTAGAAGTGGTGAGATTAGATGGTGATGAAGAGGAAAGATGGACAAAGGGTGGTATAGCAGCGTTAATGCTAGATGGCGATGCAAAGAAAGGATAGCTGGTGATGTAGGATAGTGAGGCTGGGTGGTGATGTAGAGAAAGGAAGGATATGTGGTGATATAGCAGTGGTGATACTAGATGGTGATGCAGAGGAAGAAAAGTTACATGGTGATGCAGGAGTGGTGTGATTAGATTGTGACACACAGGAAGGAAAGAATGATGAGGATATACAAGTGGTGAGGCTGGATGGTGATGCAGAGAAGGTATCAGGGGATGGTGGAGACAGGGAAGTCAAAATGGAACAGAAATCCCTGAAAACTGAGTAGCCCAACAGCCTACTCAGCTCTCCTGTTCTTGAGCCTCTCTCATTTCTTTCTGTCTAAACTTTTCAGTCTTTTTTTCCCGCTTGCTCTACAATCGTTCACATTTACATTTTTATTACCTCTCTTATACTCCAGGTCTATATTTCTTATGCCATTTGTCTTACTTATTTTTTTTTTTACAGATATGTTCGTTCTCTACCTCATTTTACTTTTCACTGATAACATTTCGCTCCAAATTTTTCTTCTACGTCTAGTCCTCCAAAGCTTTCATTATTACTTGTCTCATATACTCCTGTGTCAGTTATTTTTCTAGTCAATTTATCTGTTCGCTTGTTCTTCAGTTATATTTTTACCGTTCTTCCCTGTAATATCAAATTCACTTTTCATCACTTTCTTTTTTCTAACCTTTCACCTTTCTCCGCCCTAACGCGTCAGGTCAACCCTCCTCTCCCTCCCCCTTCTTTACCTTCCTCTACCAGCCTTCTCACCTCCATGACCCCCCCTCCCATCCCCCTCCATCACCGCAACAAAGCCTCAGAGAAGAAAGACCAGGGAACAAGCACGCACTTCCGCCTAATTCTCTCTTCCCTACTCCTCTCCTCTACTCTACACCCACTTCTCTCACTCCTGCCGTCACCTCTGGCCCATTCCCCCACTGTTTCATTCATCATTTTTCCTCCATCATTCCCATTTCCCCCGTATTTACATCCCTTCATTTTTTTTCCTGTCATCTCCATCGCTCCACCTTTCCTTCTCCTTCCATTCTCATCTCCAAGACAACAATAACTTCACAGGTGCGACCTCATCCAAAAAGACTTCTCTCTCCCTCTCTCTCTCTCTCTCTCTCTCTCTCTTTCAACTTTTCTCTTCTCACGCATCCTCTTCTCTTCTCTGTCTGTCCTCCTTCCCTTCATTAACCCCGCCTTCTTCTTCCCTTCCCCCCTTCTGACCCTCCTGTCCATTATTTCCTCTAAAAGCCCCCTCTTCCCTCCTCCTCTCCTGGTACCTCCACGTCCTCTTGTTCTTATCCATCTAAAGTAAGGTGGAGCATCCTCTCTCTCTCTCTCTCTCTCTCTCTCTCTCTCTCTCTCTCTCTCTCTCTTTCCAAAGTCTCATACTCATCATCTCTCTCTTCCAGCCTCCCACCAACAACACAGCTTGGTTTGAAATGAGAGTGTAACCCCAATTAAATATCCCTCTCATCACTCTCTCATCGGTTTCCCTACTCTCTCCCCAGCTCCGATGGTGTTCCCCTGTTTCTTGTGTCGGTTATTCCTCATTCATTACATCCTTCCTAAGCCACCATTTCTCTCTCCTCCCTCTCCATATGCCACAACAAAGCCCTCTGAGGTGAGACGCCGGAGCCAGCAAGCGGATCGCGTGTTGACAAGATGCAAGGCGGCTCCCTTGACACGAGATCAGAGACAAGGTAATGGTCTAGGTGTCTTGCTTCCGCACGGAAACAGCACATGGATTATGAATAAAAAATAACACTCTATAAAGCGTACTGGTACAGTGTTCTGCAGTCTGTATTTCCAATCTTGAGAAAACTCGTGGATATATATCTTCATATTTATACTTATAAATTTATCTATCTATCTGTCTATTTATTGACAGGTAGATAGATAGATAGATAGATAGATATAAAGGGTGAAGATATCCCTTCATTACTCGTTTGGGGTTCCTGGAAAGCCAAGGCTTGGAAAGGTTCTAGGCTAAGCTGCAGTATTTCAGAATATATAAGCCAAAGGAGAGCACCCTACTTCCTGGTAGCGTTTAAATTACAGAAAACCTTCGTCCACGTCCTGCATTCGAACTGTTAAGGGTTAGCACACACCCTCCCCTGACGTGCTTGTCTGGGACAGGGCAGGGTTCGTGCTTGCCCTCATTAAGGAAACTGTCAACTTGAGTTATTGATTACAGTAGTGGTACTGAAGAAGGTACCCCAACCTGACAGTACTGGGACGGTTGTACTCTGGTTGCTATTCAGCTCTTGTGATAAGGGTCTGCTGTATGTAGACTAACTGTACAGTCAACCAAAGAAGTACCGGCCATCTTACCCCACTTATTCTGAAACATGGGCGGTGCATTGTGGTATATGGAAGCTGTGATATATGCAGATATTGTCTGTGGTAATTACTAACAAGCTAAATCACATAAAACATAGCAGATTGGGAACTATATTTTTTGAGGCACCGGGTTAATTAACATTCATGCGTGTCTGCAGAACTCGCTAATTTTCACATCCATTAAACCCAAGGTGTGCGATATTTTTTGGTTGACTTGCTGTACGTAGATGATTAGAATTCCTTGGACAAAAATCTAACAATGCCTGACCCTCTTTTTTTTTTTTTTTTTTTTTTTTTTAATATACCAGACATGACAGTCTGAAAACAAACAGCCATTATCGTGGTTATATTAATCATCTGTTATATCTTCATCGCTGTAAAGACATGCTGGTGTAGAACAAACGTTTTCAGCGTAAAATCTGTCGATATGATTTTACAGGTAAAGAACAAAAAATTAAATAAACTACAGTTCTTACGCAGTTACTGAGATGCATCTTCACTGCTGTAAATAAAATCCTTTGCCGGTCCTTCATATTCAAAACTCTTGATTTCTCATTTCCTGAGAAAAGATAATGCCTTTTTGCCACTGACATCTGATCCATTATAGCGGAATTTATATTGCAAGAAATTACGACAAGATAAATCCATGAACTTAAACATTAGTTCCTCAAAGTTATTTGTGTGGGAAAATATCTCGCACACCAAGAAATGTCTGTGCGTGTATGCGTAGTTATAACAGAGAGGAGGAGCCACTAGGAAGGTGAAATTTAGGATTCGTGTGAATGTAAACAATAGCAGCCTTTCAAAGCTGAATAGCCTTTGTTAGAATCTCTGGCAATATCTCTCTCCGCCCCACCCCCTCCCTGCCCACGTTCCATTCCTCTCTCTCTCTCTCTCTCTCTCTCTCTCTCTCTCTCACACACACACACACACACACACACACACACACACACACACACACACACACACACACACACACACACACACACACACACACACACACACACACACACACACACCATCCACTCAATCGAAGTAATGCTACTTTGGGAGTCTGCCCTTTCCTCTCTTCCTTCCTTCCTCTTCTTTCTTTCCTTCATTCATTCCTCTTCCTTTTGCCTATGGATGACTCTACACTGAGTGACAAGCCAAAAGGTTTCCTGTATACCAGGAAACCATTTACTACACTGGGTGGTAACCATATAACCAAATTATGAAGCCTGGTGGTTTAGTGGATAATAAAGGGCTCTAATCGGATTGAGCCTGTGTAAGTTTATGCCCAAGGGATGGTTGGGGCTTATTGCTCACGTAATGCCACTCAGGGATGAGTGAGGCTGGTCACTCTCATCTTAAATGTCAGGACCAACCCGAGCTCCTACACTCCTCATGGGACAACATAGGATTGGATGATGGATTGATGAATATATATATATATATATATATATATATATGTAAATGTATCTCTCTCTCTCTCTCTCTCTCTCTCTCTCTATACAGTGTATATATATATGCAGTTATAAACACATAACATATGGATACACATACACTGCTGTATCTCTCTCTCTCTCTCTCTCTCTCTCTCTCACTGCTCGTCTCTTATATATTTTTTCCCCTCTCAAGGTACCTTTCTCTCCTCTCTTCACACACTCGCTTTATACACACCGGCTATTCTCTTACACACACAAGAGCTCTCTCTCTCTCTCCCTTCCTTCCTCCCTCCCTCCCTCCCTCCCTCCCTCCCTCCCTCCCTCCCTCCCTCCCTCTCTCTCTCTCTCTCTCTCTCTCTCTCTCTCTCTCATTTGGATTGATCTTTTTTTCCCGCTTTTCTTTTAATTTCAACCTTCTCCTCCTCCTCACCGCTTTATGTTCCACTGACCACCTGCATATAATTGAACTTCCCAAAAACTAACTTATCCAAATGAAAATTGCCCATTGTCACTCAGAAGGATAAGATCTAACATTTCCAATACCCTGTCTCTCTCCTTTATGCACCATCACTTATCCATATCCTTACACCACGTATATATATATGTTTCACCGTCTTGCCTCACCTCACTCCCTACCTTCCCGTCTCTTGATACAATACCGTGGCTCTCACTCTCACCTTCTTACTCGTTAACACTGCCGTACGCTTTCATACTTTCCCATCCTCACATTCACTCACACCTACTGTTACTCTCGCCTATTCACACCTACGCTGTTTCCCACCCATTTCCTTATACTTGCTCTCAATCTCACATCCTCATACTTTCACACCCTTCCACATTCTCACGTCCTCAAACTCACCTTTTCAGTATTTCACGCCCTCACACTTTCTCACTCTTGGTGTTACGTTCACATCCCTACAATTTCTCATTTTTCATTTTCACACTTGCTCTCACACTCACTCTTCCTCACTTTTTTCCTCCTCTCATTTAGCACTCTGTTTCCTTTATCTACGCATCTCTCCCATTCCCTCACACACACACACACACACACACACACACACACACACACACACACACACACACACACACACACACACACACACACACACACACACACACACACACACAATTGGTAATGTCCTGTCACGCATTTCGTAGCCCTGCGCCTTTCTTTCTCTCTCTCTCTCTCTCTCTCTTTAAAAAGAAAAAATAAAACACACGCACATAACACTCAGTCATACATTCAAGCCACGATTTTAAACCCTTTTACCTCCCCCCCCTCAACACACACGCACATAGTCTACTCTCCCATTACACAACTCTCTCTCTCTCTCTCTCTCTCTCTCTCTCTCTCTCTCTCTCTCTCTCTCGCTGAGAGGGATCACCTTGAAGCTGTGGCGGGGCCTGAATCGTGGCAGGCAGTGCCACCTACTCTGGAGGCATGCCTGCCTTTGTAGGGTCCGGCATCCGTTGGCTTCGTGGACCAAGCACCCCCTACATCACTGGTGAAGGAGGCCTGCTAATGATGTTAGTCTCTGCACATTTTCTATCTATGGCGGGACTGTTGCCTCCTCACGTGTTTGCCGTGCGTGGCGTCCCGTAATACTGGGAGTTGGGAGTCCTGGGGGTTGAGTGATGCCGTACAATGCTCCCAGTAGCTACGATACACCTCTTTCGTCCCCTGTTCTGGCTAGACGGGCGGCCTGGTTGGGCCCGACAAGGTTAATCGGCTGGTCATGCGTTGGCTAGGGTCAAGTGGGCACTGGGGGGGCTGGTGGCTCCTATCGTCCTCGAGTCACCCTTGCCCAGGTCCCCCGATGGTTATCCGCGTATACTCTCCTGCTACCTCTGGGGTTGCCAGTGGTGTTGTCCCTGGCATAAGACCTCCCTTTGTTGGGCTTCATGGAAGGTGGAGGAGTGGGAGAATGAAGGTTATTTGTTGAATTATGGAGGAGAATATTATTAAATCTGCACCACTACCACACCACGTCCACCACATCATTTACCCTACAGCACCTCTGCCACATCACCTTTATCACACCACCCCTGCAGTACTACCACTTGCCCCTGGGGTGTATCCTTTTCTGCCCCAGCGTTCTGCTGGGTCTGGGAGGCGTTCCTATCGGGTTGGTGTGGCTCTGGGGTACTGGGCAAAGGTCACTATTGTTCATCAGCGTCCTCTGAGCCTGAAGACCGGCCACCTAAGGTCTCTGTTGTCAACCCTTGTGTCGGCCCCTCTCCTGTTCCCTCTGCTCTGCAGGCTGAAGGATCTAGCCAAATGTTATGCTGGTCTCTTTAGTGGAGGATGACGAGTTTGGCATTTTTAACTCTGATAAAATGACTTATTTCCATAGCCAGACTGGAACTTTTACTGTAATTGATTTGTCCTTATGCTCAGCTGATGCTGTTTTAGATTTGATCTGGGATGTGTTGGCAGACCTTTATGGCAGCCATCATTTTCCATTACTCTTAGCGCAAATGAACCTCAGCCACGTCTTCCATGCTGCCTTGTGGATAAGGCTGACTGGCCACTTTTCAGGGAATTAAGTTCCACTTCACTTTCTGTCAATGAGTCTGGCTGTCTTACTGAGGCAGTGTCATATTTCAATGACTTGTTACACTCAGCAGCCCTCTTATCTGTTCCAAGAACGAGGGGTCAATTTCCTAAACGTCTGGTTCCATGGTGGAATTTTGAGTGCAGTTCTGCAGTGATGGCCAAATGAGTCGCCTTCTCTCAACTTCATCGTCACCGTGGGGATCCTCAGTATTTGGTGGCGTATCAGAGGGCACGAGCTCATATGAAGAGGGTTTTAAAGGAGGCCAGGCTTTCCTCCTGGAAGGGTTATGTTTCCTCCATCAGTTCGAGGACTTCCATCACTCAGGTGTGGAACCAGTTAAGGAAAATTTAAGGAAAATTTACTGTTCCCTCCACTCCTGTTTTATCTGCAGCAGGTGGAACTGTGGCTGTTCCTTTCGCTGTTGTAGAGTTGCTTGTCGATCATTTTGCCAGTGTGTCACAGAAGGATGCAGATACACTTTCGGCTTGCCTCCATCGGTACCTAGATTCTAGTGGGCTTAGTTTTGATTCCTCTGGGGGAGAGTCTTACGATGTTCCATTCTCTGTTTCTGAACTCCAGGCGGCTCTGTCGCAGTACCATGATTCCTCTCATGGTTGTGATGATATTCTTTCTTTTGCTTTTTACATCACCTGGCTAATGAGTCCCTTTCAGAGAGTGGTTGTTCCAAGGGTTCTCCCCTCCATGCCTCGGCGATTGGGAAGTGGCTCTTGCCAGGCTTTGCATTGGGTGCTCTCGGGTTACACATGGGTTCCTGATGAGTGGTGGGACTCAACCGTACTGTGATGATTGCCTTGTTCCCCTTACTGTCAGTCACTTACTGGTCGATTGTCCGTGTCTGGGGAACCTACTTCAGAGATTCCTCCATAGGCCTACTGTCTGTCCTCGATGCTTGGTGGAGCCTCTAGCGATTTTACTGATGTTTTTAGTTTTCTTCAGGAGGCGGGTCTCCTTGCACTTTAATAAATAACTGATATTTTATAAACTACTCTTTTATTTTCAGTATTTTATTTCTACTAACGTATTAACTTTATTTTGATTATGTACTTTTAATTTGCTGCGTCTTTTACCTTGTCTGGCGGCAAATGACCCTGGCAGGTGCGCCACCAGATTTTAATTATATTCAATCAATCACTCAGTTAATCTCTCTATCTTTCTCTCAGCCTCACCTTTCTATCAGCATCGTAGTTGATCATCTGGTCGCCATGGTACCAGAACACATATGTAGGGGGATCTGTGTAGTTCCTGAGGCGACACAGCAAAGTCACGTCACTCCCTTCCTGGGCATAAAGATCTGGTCGCCCCGTGATCTCTGACACCGCCTCTGAAAGAAGGAACAATAAATAATGTAATCTTAGTAATGTAGGTATGATGGGTTGATGCTGGCAATGGAAATGTGCCCGATAATTGCTTGTAATGTGTGGAAGGGGAACATCCATTAGCAGCGCAGAAGTAGGGAATCTCTGTTTCCAATATTCTTTCGAGGACTATATGCTGGCGGTGCATGTTTTTGGAATATCTGTTTGCAGTGTACTGTATATATGAGAAGTACCTCTCAACCGTGCAGGTGTTTGGAAAATCTGTTCGCGATGTAGGTGTGATGAATATCTATTTGTAGTGCAGGTTTAGAGAATACTTGGTGGATACCAGGAATACAAAATTTGTTGTCATTACATTATCTGTTGGCGTAATCGATATCTGTTGGCAATGCAGTTGTAAGCGAAATCTCCTCACTGCAGTTATTGACTATGTAGGATGAAGAATATCTGTCAATAATACAGATTGTGTTGGTAGTGCAAGATTAGGTTTGACTATGTAATGAAAACAGACGTAGGAGCACAGGAACAATAGGAGTATCAGGAAGCAATGGATACAGTTATATGCTTATGCTTTTTTTTTTATTTTTACCCATTCACCACGAGAGGTTTTCGCTGTTGATTAAAATCGTCCTGCGTCACCAGGAATACAGCAGGGAATATTTGTTGGCACTAAAGGTATAATACAAGATCATTATTGCCAGTGCAGACATAAATTACCCGTTTTATTCATCCCCCCCGCGACTAAAACAGGTCGTCTGTTAAATGAATGAAATCGTCTGGAGGTAGCAGGAACAAGATGAAGTAGAGCAGTTAGCGAGGCGAGTGTATACCGCACTTTTTTTTTTTTCGACTCATTCACTAAGAGACGTCTCCCTAATATAATCATATTGACCGCAGTGAATATGAAATATAAACTGCTACTAGCACAGTGAATGCGCTTGAGTGCCTGACTACTGGAGGGAAATAAGCAGCTTTTGGCAGATGCAATATTGCAGCTGAAATGTTGCAGACATTGTAACTGGTTTAGTTTGAGGCAAAGCTGTGTTTATCTGACGTAAGGAGAAATTAGTTAATCATGCTTCTTCTTTTCAGCTCAGGTTTTAATGTCATAAAACTGAAATTATGCCTCATAAACCGAAAGAAACGCTGCTTCTTAAGGCGCAACGATAAAATAATAAGAATACCACGGAGAAACTACCCTAATTCTGGGAAATATATACATTTAAACTGATCATGTTCATGATAAAATTTTTATTGTCTCCAGTGTAACTACGCTTCATATTTTAAAAGTGCTAATCTAACTGTGAATTTTACATATTACGTGCCAGGTTCAGACTAATAAAATAAACAATTGAAATACAATACCACGGAACATAAATTTAACTACCCAGTCGGAGGTCCATTAATTAAACATTGTGCGTTGTGGCTTACAAAAGTGTATTTTTGTTTAAAAACTGGAAGCAGAATATTTTCCCCTCCCACGTAGATCCAAGAATTAGAATGGTTTTGAATTTTTAGTAAAAAGATATTGCTTTCAAAGAATAACCATTCTTAAATTCATAATTTAGGATAATAGATTAAAATAATTAACCATGTGAATACCAACTAATTTTTTATTATCCATATATTTATCATCACCGGATTCCTGCATCTGACTCTCGGCTGAACTAACTGTATGGCCTTAGCTGAAATACAATACTAGACTTGTCCCGACTATTAGAAGGTTATTGGTGACGGTATTAACACTTTAGCTCCTTGACAGGAACTCACTTGAAGACGAATAAGATCGTATGGCTTTAGCTGTAATGAAATAATAGATTTATCCCCGCAATGTGAGGGTTCAAAAGCGTTAAAATGAACAATATAGAAGGTGTGTATGGTAAAAACTTCAATATTCTGATAATACTCAGTCCTAACTACTGTATGTGCGAAGTTATGAATGTAGCTTTACATCTGAGACCAAAAAAGCCTGAAGAGCCTTTCACAACGCATAAACCTTAGATTTCATTACATCAGCTAAAGTTAATGTTAATTTTGTGTTTAAGAGCTTTATAACTCATATTAAGAACAATTCAACGAGCTTGGTAGCCATGTTTCCCATAACTTTACAGATGCAGGACGCATATCACTCCCTCCGTTGTTCATTCCCGACAAACCCAACTTAACTTCTTCCCGTCATCTGACTTTCTGTCTTTATATCTGGCTTGTCGATCTGTTTTCTTGGATCAATTCGATATCTGGTAAATAAGACGAGGAACCTAATCTCAACCATTTTGACTTTCTGTTTTTAATATATATATATATATATATATATATATATATATATATATATATATATATATTGTCATATTTATTGTCATATTTCGTAATTTCCTGTATCCAAGGGGTGCTTTTTTTTTATTCCACAAGATGACACGAAAACTTATCCTTTCCGTTCCTTTAACAGCACTCTTAAGAGAACTTTCTTGGGTCTTCGTCAATCTCAAGATTTCTGACTAAGGAATTAGGACAGGAATTAACACTAATTAAATACATCTTTTTTGTATCTGCAGGGAAATTTACTCTCTTTTATGATACTCTGTTTGGTTAAAATTTCCCTGCGGCAATCATCAATTCTTGAGACAACGGTATCTTCACAGCGAATTGTATAGCATTTATTTTTTTAAAATGTTGAAACTAACTTATTCTATTCGACTGGACAAGGTACATTAGGGCAAATAATAACCATGGGATTCAGACTTGGAGGAGATGTTCAGTGATAGTCACTTTCCTTTCATATTTAACGTGACCAAAAGGGTAAGCATTGTGAGGCCTGCCGCAGAGTCGGATGGATGCAAGGGACAGGGGAAGAAGTTGTTGGTGAGGAAG
>NC_137031.1:47171195-47176195 GCF_032717465.1 Coenobita brevimanus | reverse complement strand
CATCCTTACTCTTCTCTCACTCTTACCCAACCTTCCTCGAATCCCCTCCATGCATTCCCTTATTCTTACCCTCTTGTCACTCTCACCCTCTTGTCACTCTTACCTTACCTTTCTCCTATTCCTACCATGCACTCCCTCATCCTTACCTTTCTCTTATTCATTACCTTACCCCTCCCACCCTTCCCAGACTCTTACCTTGCCCTTGCCCGGCGGTATCTTGAAGGGCGGGGAATGTGACACGGTGAATCGGTCGTCGTTGCTGTAGGTGTGGCTGCCCAGGGTAATGAGGTGGTGGTCCCGCAGCCGCACCCACGACACCTGTACGTGGAAGGCAGGTGAGGGATGATTACAGGTGGATGTGGATGCGTCCAGGTAAATGAAGAAGGGAGTAAGCAAGTAATCATAGACAGATATGGAGCAGAACAAGCACATGTGGAAAGAACACAACACCTGTACACGGAGAGGCACATGGCACTAATTACTGGTTGATCAGGATAGAAAAAGGTATACGTAGAGGAGGCCAGTGAGGCTAATTAAAAGTGGATATGATTCAGAACAGACAGATGTGAAAGTCACCAAACGGGTACGCTCACTAACTATATTTTCTAGTCCACCCATATTAGCGATATTCCTGTACAACAACTCCCCATAGCACACACAACGAACATACAGTCCAACAAATTATGATGCTTGAATACGCATTAACACCCGGCGCGTTGATCCATCATTATCACATTACCTTACATCATTACCTTCAATAAATAGGCCCAGAAGTCTTTGCATTCAGTGTATATTTTTACATTCATTAATCCATGGCTCCTGAGACAATAAAAAATAATGAATATCTATTGACACTGAAGCGGAACACGCCCACTTAGGTGGTAAACAAACACCGCGCCACATACATCCTCCTCCACGTCTGCTATTTTACGCCATCTCCCCCTTCTCTATTTCATAACTATCCAACACCCTTCTTCCCTGTCAAGATTGATTTACATCCCAATCCCAAGAACAATGTCACATTACGGAATTCAGCTGATATAATGGTTTTGTGAGCCAGGTGGTAGGTGGTGGCGACCATCATCGACTCGCGTGATGTACTGCTGTCTACTTCTTCCTACACCATTATCGTTCTTTTTCTGTGCCTGCCCTCCTCTCTTATTATTTGTCCCATCTTTCCTGTCACTTTCTTTTTACTCTTTTTTTCCTCTTTCAGCAGGCTTTGCATTGAATGACAAGCCTAATGGTTTCCTGTAAGCCATGAAATCATTTACAATCCTGGATGGTAACCATATAACCAACCCATACGTGTTCTCTGTCAACAAGCGGGCTAGCAGAGTTTAGTGTCCCTCCCCGAGAAAAAACTAACTCAAAGATAAACGGCCACCAATTACGGGATTTTGGCATCTGGCTATAGATAGATATGTAAACAGAATATATTGCTGATATTTTTGATATACTTTACGTCAGTACCATTAACTAAAGTGGGCACACCCCTTTGACTCTATAAGCTTATTATTATTAGCTAATATTCCTTTCAACTGCCTCGAACTGCTGTATGCACGTTGCACTGGGCATTAATTTAATCATATATCCAACATACACTGATGCAACACAAATATTGACTCTACCTGTTAATGGATCCAGTCATCAAGGCTGACAAAGTAGTGAGTTCATGGACAGATATTGGCATTTTTATCTACTTAAATATGTCTCCTCTATCTTCATTGTCAGGAAATTCTCTGATTTAGTAATACTAAGTCAAATGTGATGTAATCCTTGTATCATGTGAAACACTAACTTACCACAGCGCACTGTGTGTCTGTGGCTCTACTCTGAACAGGCTTCCGTTGATACTGCTATTTCTTTAGGCCCAGAAATACACTGAAGTAATCACATCCACGGTTCCAGGTTTAGATCTGCTTCGTAATGGAACGCAAAAATTGGCAAAACAAACTCTGCTACCGGCGGCGGTCGTTTAGCTCTGTAATACCAGCGTGTGTGTGTGTGTGTGTGTGCGTGTGTGTGTGTGTGTGTGTGTGTGTGTGTGTGCAATGCATTTGCAAGCAGGTCGTCCAGCCCTTCAGCAGGACCAGGTCAACTTGCATTTGGACTTTGGGCAAATATACCGAAGTCCGCGCTTTCCACACGCAGGACTGCATAATACATAAACCTTACGACTTGGGGGCCTCAGCGCTGAAAACATATGTGGATCTGCAGTGTTGAAGGAGTGGCTCGGCGACTGACTTAACTTTTTGAAACTGGGTGGTTGAATCTGAACGCAATTTCTTTCGCCCTGCCAGAATGTCTTATTTGCACGACAAGATAAGGGGAAGAGGAGTTGTAAGGGTTTGTAAAGACATGGCGAGAGTTTCTGGGAAATGTTCTTTTTTTTTTCTTGCCTCGATTAGCTTGTCAGGAATATGTGCTTCTATTCTGGGATCTTAGTCAGGAGTTTTAATTACCTTTTTGATTATCTTTTCTCTTAAGCTTCATCAGTTCTTCGTATCCATATTTCAGTTCGTACTTTCCTATTGTCTTTGAAGTTTTTTCTTAGTTTTCCTTTTTAGTTCGTAATCGCCTAGTCTCTCTCTCTCTCTCTCTCTCTCTCTCTCTCTCTCTCTCTATATATATATATATATATATATATATATATATATATATATATATATCCGTCCATCCATCTCTCTGTCCGTCTACCTGTCTTTTTATCTGTACAGTATCCTCTTTGAATGTCTAGGTCTTTGGTCATTTTCGTTTTCTCTCAGGGCAATTTTGCCTTTCCTTACTTCTTCTTAACTCACTCGGCCTTAGGATGTCTTCATTTTTTCCTGCTTCTCGCAGTGATTTTATTTAACCAGCAATAGACTTTTCGAAATATAGGGTTTGGTACAGCATTCATTAACCCCTTCAGTACTCCCGAGCATACCTCAGCTGAATAAAATTGTCTAATAGCAGCAAGAATATAGTACAATACCGTAATAGGTCATCAGATTCAAGGGGTTAACTGTCTGATCATTCTCTCCGTCTTATGTGGTTTAGTTTCAGTTCCTTTAGTTCCTTCGTTACTTAGTTTTCCTCTGGTCGCTCTGTCATTAATCAACACTTTTATCACTTTATCTCACCTTTGTGCTCACTCTCCCCTCTATGTTATTCTTCCGCCCTCACTCAATTTTTGCCTGTCTCCCATTTCGCTGTCAGGAAATTTTATCGTATCTCACTTCCTCATCCCACTTCCACCATCCCTTAAAGTTTAACCCTTCTTGACGCTGTACAGTTCAACCCTTTGTAATGGAGAAGCGTTTCTCTATTTTTTCCTTGCCGCAATTAAACTTTTCTTCGACTTAAACGAGACGACTCACAATCAAGGGCTTAATGAAGACTATATCAAATCCTAGTTCGAAATGACTCAAGATGCATGAAATCGTCTGGATAAACAAAGACCAAATTTAATTAATGCATCATCTCTCACACGTTATCTGATATTGTATGTCTGAATACAAACCAGACAGAGAACACCTCTCTTTATTGGTTCACATTATGGTCATCTTGCTGCTGTCATTTACAATATTTCTGTTTGTGAGAAACCATTTTCCCAAAGCGTTGCCCTTGAGACTACGTTCTATCATCTTTAATCGCAATCTACACGATCGGACTATTTACAGAATACTGTATGTCTGATTCCAGTGCCCCTACTCAGAAAACACATTAGATATGGACTGTTACGTGTAGTGATTTGATTTAGAATCGGGTGCAACACATATCGTGTTTAGTCAGGTTAATGTGTTAACTCTACGGGTGGATGGTAGTTTGTTCACCAGTGTCGTAAGAAAATATTTACAGTCCTCTCCAGCCTGTGTCATATCCTGCTTTACGAGGTATGGTACTGTCTTTGCTTCTGGGATATATGGTGTGTGCCTCGAGCGATCCAGATGGTTATTTACAGCAAACTTGTCAGTACGGGTCTCCTCACATGGGTCCTTTGTTGCCGTTGAGCCGAGTGACAGCAGCAGCACCGGACTCCAGTATTTCCCCACTGTGCTTCATGCTTAGCTGGAGTTCTGCCTGCCTTCTCTGCGTGACTCCGTTCTTTTCAGAACAGTAAATCTCCTGAAGCTTACACCTCCTGCCTGGCGTTAACTTCTGGTATTTAATTTGCATCGACTGGGCTCAGTCCTATAATCTCCTCTGCACTGCCAGTTCACATGAGTAAATTTTGCTAATGAGCTAGACATGACTACTGTACGAATGTGGGCGAACCTGAGTTTGTTTATATTTTATTTTTATTTAATACATTTATTACTTTAACCTATGTTTATAATGACCTAGTAGACAGAATTTTTATTCGTTACTGGTATCAAGTGTATCATGGCTATTGGTATTATTATCAGCACTGATCTACCGATTGGCTGTAAGATGTTAAACCTACAGTGCTGGGAAATATGTTAACAGTTTCTTTTCCAAAAAGTAAGACGCTAGGGAGGGACCCCTACATGTGTCTGCACCAATACTACCTAGAGGAGTAGCTCGATTATGAAAACACCCCTCAGTCCCCTCCCTATCCCCCGAAAGGAGGATGGTGAACTGCGGAAGATGGTCAATTTTGGTCTGCAGTCCGCCGGGTTTATGTTCAAGAGAGCCTGGGGTTGCAACTAACAGTACTATAAAAAGCAAAGTAGTTGGGTCGATTGACATGCAATATGCAAAATTACAGGTAAGGAGGAGGTGCTTGATAGTTTCCTAAGTTCAGACTTTCAATGACAAAATTAGGGAGTGATTTGTAGAAAATTTGTGTCATCGTCCAGGAAAATATTGTTATTGCAGTCCACCACTAATTTCTCTGTAATTCGTGCAGTGCTGGCATGTCCATCGTCAGTTGCACTTGCTTTTCCATCATAAATATTTGTTTATTTCATTGCTTTATATCAATGCTTCAGCTGTTTCGATGCTGCCGACGCACTTGTGTATTTTATTCAGGTCAGCACAGTTCTAGTCTGTCC
>NC_137031.1:46388695-46486195 GCF_032717465.1 Coenobita brevimanus | reverse complement strand
ATCAAACAAGTTATTCATACATATAATGTAAATAGAGCAGCCCCTGTAAGTAACGACGCTCTTGAACAATTCTCTAGAGTGGCTGTAGTAAGAACATAGGAAATAATAACTAACTGGTGTGCACATGTGTATTCAGACGCTTAGATTTTATAGTAAAAAATCTTGATCCATCTGTCTGTCCATGTACCTAAGTCTACCGATATATCTACTTATTACGTGTGAGCGAGCAAACGTGGGGAAGCGATGTTTACGTTCAGCTGAAAAATAAGCTGCCCGACACGACCCGGCCGGCCCGACACGACAGGGCCCGAACGCAATGGTTTTCAAAGGCTGACAACTTTTCTACTATGTGAGATGGAAAAGAGATTCTTCTAAAAGAAACTAGATACATTCTATAAACTTTGTTTTTAGCTATAATTTTGCCCATGTATCAAAGAAACCCTTGGGAATCCCAGCTTGCCAAGGGAATGTACCGAGGGCTTCAATTGACATGCTCCACTATGAAATCCACTTAAGAAAGATTTCCTGCCGTAACACTATTTTTTCTTGCATGAATTCTAACAATTAAATATCGGCTATTACGCTCATGATTTTACATGAACGTTTTTTCTATGTGTAGGGAGTGAAAATCAGCCAGTGTGTGTGTGAGAGAGAAAACGTGAGGAAGCAAATATTTTAGCTCAATTATTCTTGTGTTATTGTGCAACTACCTCACCAGAAATGTTGAAAGTTTACACCAAGGTGAAATTTTGATGACAGGCATATGTACAAACGCACACTCGTTCGTCAAGCGCTCACAAAGCTCACTGTATTGGCCTGTCTACCGCATTTATTTCTATTAAACATATATACATAAATAACTGCTTTGTTCATGAGATTTTACATGCTAAGTTGAAGATACAAAGCTTTTTTTTTTCTTTAGAAGGCATGTTTATATAAGTAATGGCAAATCTTCAGTATTAAAGTAAACCTAAAATGAATTATTAGAGTGAACTCATACCTACAACATCAATTTCGAGTTGTTCAGTAAATGGTAAGTTTCAATCTTTCCTTTGGTTTTCAGATACATATAATTCCACAGTTAATAAAATCATCTGTCCAAAAGCGCGTCGTTTAGAATTTTTTGTTTTTTTATATTTTTCTTGAAGGGAACAATCTTGCAGGCCTCTGGGCTTTGGCGCCTTCTTCCTTGCATAATAAAAAAAAAAAAAAAAAAAAAAAAAAAAAAAAACAGCTGAACCAAGTGACTGAGACTGCATTACCATAGGATCATCAGCGTCTCTGGCTAAGAACTCACATCCCAAAATAAATTACATAATTCATCATTTTTATCAACAAAGCGTCAATAGCACACACCAGCTGGATCCAGTACTAATGAGTTTCGATTATTGGTTAAGGGAAATTTGCTTTTTAGTTCACTTATGTTCGCGACAACTTTGACGATTTTCTTCAGCTGGGAGTGAGTTCTAGGAGACAGAGTGATATTACAAGGGACAAATCTATATATTCAAACCCAGTAAACGCCAGACGTTAGTATTCAGCTGAAACTGAGTCCCAGGAGTCTGTGAGTGCTGTTTCAGAATTAACTCGGCAGCAGTGAAAGAATAGCCTAACGGGAGCAGGAAGTGACTGAGACATATGGAATGCAAAATCAGACGTTCATTTGGCTCTCTGGACACATTTTCTTTCTTGCCTGTAAAGAAAAATGATGGGAAAGCGCAAAAAAAAGACTGTTATCTAAAGGAGTAAAATAACCCCTTTGCTTCGATGACGTATTAGCTTACTCCTGCTACCTCCAGACGATTTTATTCAGCTTAGGAAGGATCTCACAGAATATGAAGAGAAAATCCCAGTTCGAAAAGTTCCTCATGATCTTAATAAACATCGTCTAGAGATGTCAAGAACAATGTGAATAATATGACCCAGAATTGAAGGCGTTAAGTTAGCTAAAAAAAAAATAATAATAATAATAATGCGTAAGGCAATGTAAGGAAGATGTCGAAATAGTGTTACTTTTTGTCTTAGCTTGATTTTATTTTTTTGTTTTTTTTAATCAAAACAGTATAATCAGAACAAAAGAGTGATAATGTGAATATGGCTGTGAATAATAAGTAGAAAACAAAAAGGATATGACTGTGAATGAATAAACTGTAAGAAAAAGGGAGTTAGACTGGAGACAAAGGTGAGGTAATCAATGAATGGATAAACAGGAATGTAGATATGGAAGCAAGATGATACAAGTGAATAAAAATTAACAGAAATGCTGAAATAAGAGTACAGGAGAGAAGAGTGGACATTAATGAGATAAAAACTGGCAGCTTGGAAGCGAATGGAGAAACGACAGAAGAAAAGGAGTTAAGAAAGTGGAAATAAAGCAAAAAGTATGAAGAGATAAAGAGATAAGATGGGGATAAGAAAGTAAGAGAAAAGTAAGAGGGATGATATGAAACTGAAGAGCAATGAGGGAGAAGAGGCTAGAACATAGAAAGTTAGTTAGAAAAAAAACCATGATGTGAGAATGTAGCAACGTGAAGTTCAAAAGGGAGGTATGAGGAGCGAAAGTGAAGAAGGGGGGATGAGGGAATGAGAATAAAGATGAAGAAATAAAGAGGGGCTTGAAAAAGTGGGAGAAGAGGACGGAGTAAGACTAACAATGAAGAGGCACGAAAGGGAAGGTGAGGATGAGGAAAAAGGAGTGACGAGGCGAAAGTAAGGTAGGAAGAAGAAACTGGGAATGAGAAAGGTCGGGGTGAAGAAGTAGAAGTGAGAAAGTTGGCAGTTTGGAGGTGGACAGAGTGATATTAGCAATGAAAAGTATGAATGAGGAATTAACAATGAGGAGGTAGAAAGAAAGAGGAAAAGTGAAGGTGAGAATAATGAGCGTTAGAATGAGGAAGTAGGAGTTAGGAGGTGGAAGAGAAGTATGGCATTATGTAGGTAGGAAGACGAAAGTAGGAATGAGAAATTTGGATGTAGGAACGAGGAAGCAGAAGTAAGGAGGTGCAAGTAGGAGTGAGATGGTGGAAGAGAGGTGAGCTAAATAAGGAGATGGAATCAAGGGCAAGGTGGGAGGATCGAGGACATGAGTGGGTGGAAGTGAACCCCAGATTGCCTATTACCCACGCTTAAAGGCACAATTGGCGCCCTGGGCTTTCTCCCTCGGTAAGATTTTGGAGTCCTTTGGGTAATTCCTGACGGCCGGGACCACCTCAGGGACGTGCCTGGAAAGCGAGGCCTGACTCGGTTGCCTCGGAAACTCTGCACACGAGAGCTTTTACTTTTAACCTTTCGCATCGTTAAGTTGCTGACGATGCATGTCTTAAATGTTCAGGCAGAATGTTCGGGAGAATTGGGAAAAAAGCCAGCAGTTGCTACTGTCACTCTAAGACCTTACTGATTCTATTAAGAACGAACTGAGTGGAATTACACTGAGAGTATTTATGAAAGTTTTTGTTTTCTACAAAACTTCTTTTTTCCCATATTCAGAAAAAAAAATCGTTCCTGTATGCCAAGAACACCGGCTTTGTGAAATAATATTACATTAACTGAAATTTCTTTTTCCAGTAAAACAATCTTGTTAAACGGGAAAGAAATAAATCTTTTACAAGAGCGATCCTGCAAGCAACATAATCCTGGGAAAACTTCACCATCTTTCATTAGCATTGGTTTCTTTGGTGTCGCCAAAAAAGCCAAAGCTTTGTTCAACATGAAGTATAACAGAACATGATAAGGTGTGAAAAATGCAGTTAGTAGATTAAACTGAGGATATTAACAGTGTTCATTTTAATAAAATTCAGGCAAGAGGTAGTAGGTCAATCTCAAGTAACATACAATATATATAACAAAATATCCTCATTTAACAAAACAAGAGAAGTATATTTACGTCTCGCCAGCACCTTCAAGACATACCTAGACTTCCCGTCGGCACCTCCCTGGCTTTTTCACACCACAGTAAGTGGATGTCTCGGGAGGGAGAGGAAACGCGTAGGACGACAGGCGTGAAATTCCAATAGGAGTCTTACTGGATCCTCGGTATTGGCGCATTACTTATTGTGATTTCCATAGCAAGTTCCAGTGCTCTACTCTCTCTCTCTCTCTCTCTCTCCTCTTACATATATATATATATATATATAGATAGATAGATACATACATACATACATACATACATACATAGACAAGTGCTCGTGGGCTCTTCGGGGCCCTCGCACTTGCTGCTACGGAGGGCTCTCGCGTTTATGTGCTGTTCTAGTGCAACGCTATCACTTGGATTTTATGCAGCTAACCGATTGATCGTGTTATTTGCAGCTTCGGGAATGGAACCCAGTTCAACCTCTGAGCAAAAAATTCTATGGAGATCCTATGCCGGGTTTCGGGAGCAATGTTTTTTGGTCAAAATGAGATCGCTCATTATATATAGTAAAAGTTTTTCAATCGTAATGGGACCAAGTTTTTTCACATCAGCGAATTTTTTGCGATTTTTGTGCCAATTTTGGTGCGATTTGAATGTGTTGAGTCAGCTGCCCAAAATACACACACACACACACACACACAGACACACGCCTACTGCTATAGTATAATAGATAGATAGATAGATAGATACTGAGGTAGGGAACAGTTTAAGGATTTGAATTTCTTAAAATGCAGACTTTTCTGATCTACCAGATGACCCACCGACATGTCATAAAGGTACCCCCGCTAATACCAGTACACCAGTCCTGTGTGGGACAGTACATACAGTGGTGTGGGAGACAGTACATGGTGTGGGGGATAGTACATAGGGTGGAGAATAGTTTCTGGTGTGGGGAGGAGTACATGATGTGTGGGATAGTCCAAGAATGGTGTGGGATACTACGTAAGCCTGATACCAGAGTTATCTTTACAGTATAATGACATGATTTTTACTCTTGCCGCAGAAATATACTTTTTTTCTGATTCAGAGACATTTCTCTCTTTGAAATTCAAACAACCTCCATTGATCCCTTTAACATTTAGCTCAGTTTTACTTTTTTATCGATAATGTTTGATTATTTCATCAGATAACGAAAGATTTGTTTTTACTGAAAGGGTTCAGAATGGTATTGAATGTATAATATTAGTTAGTGGGGCATTCAGGGATGTTAATGGGTTCCAGTACAATATACCTTTCTCAGAGCAATCCAAGTCCAGTAACTGTAGGTACAGACAAGGCTTTCATATTAGAGACATTGTTGACAATAAAGCTAACCGTGAGTTACACTGCAAGACTGACAATTACATTACCAAGACAATTCCATTTGACTCTAGTGTTGCGTTGTGATCCATGTGTTCAGACTGACATACCCCTTGAAGTGTAATCACCATGCCTCTCCTCCACATTGCAATTTGGTTCCATCGTGTAACATAGCAAAGTGAGGACTGATTCAGATAAACGACCCAGAGGCATAATAGGAAACGTCATTGCCACTTGGGAAATGAGGAGAAGGAGGCCAAGAATGATAGAGTAGTACCTGTGGCTTTGACGGGTGGAGCGTAGTAGCTAAGTTGTGGGAAGAACATTTGGAAGTGGCTCTTGCACAGCTTTCCTGAACAAGCGCTCATACACTTTGACCTAAATCCAAGGGTGGGAGTTCATTGCTCACTTAATGCCACACAGGGAAGAGCGACGGGTCAATCTTGCCTTAAATACCTGGACACAGTTGCCTGGCTTTGGGTCCCTACGCTCCAAGTCGGTCAGAAAGGTGCAACGCCATGATGATGGTCTATAGTTACCGAGTATTTTAGTGGCAAATAGGATTAAGATGATGATGATGATGGATAGATAAACAGTCGGACAGATAGAGTAAAAAACGCAATACCTGCCAAGGCACAACTTCACATTAATACACTCAATAAACCCGGATCAGATACGGATTTATTTAGACGTATTAAAGTGATATCTATTTCGCTATTCCCCGAGCAATTCATGCATGATGAAAACCAACGTATCCAACAGTGCCATAATTAATCTTTCTGTTTCGGCCGACTCGCCCTGAGGAAAGAAATGTGCAGCTGAAGTTTTTCTCGTAATTCTTCAGTCAAACAAAATTGCCTGTAAGTTTGTAAAAAAAAAAATTACTACTTTTCGTCCTCCGATCGCTGGCTCGAAAAAGAAAATGAAAGTTTGGTACGAGTAACGAGTATTATTTTCTTTGCACTTTACTGGAATGATACTTTCGAGCACTGGTATCATTTGCGGGCTTTTCTTTTTGTACGATAGGTAAACGAACTAAAAACTTAAAAGATGAAAGGCTAATCCTTCTCTTAAGAGTTCTGTTATAAAAGAGGAGAAAATTTACCATACCCAAGGCATGCTAAACTCCAAAACTAAATTACATTTAGTCATCTTCTCCAAAGTCAGTAAGTCCTCACCACACATCGGTGATGTGTTCCGGGATTTCACATTGCTTTCCATTACAAAACTGGTAAAACTGCAATAAAGAATTAATATGCATCCAGCTGTAACAGTGTGAACTTATTAGCAGTAGATAATAAAAAAGTAAATACTGTAAATAAATAATAAAAATAGAACATAACGAGAAATTACTGACTAATGAACAAGAATAAGAACCTAGTGCTGAACATATACCTGTGTGTACTTCAATCACTTATGCCATACGTGTAAGTAAAAAATGGATCTTACGGTGCTACGACATCGGTGAAGGTGGTATTGGCTCATGCATTTGTTGGTACAGAATTTTATAGAACGTGGCGGGCGTTGTCTCTCGGTCATATTTTCAACCCCTTGAGCTTAAGGACGTTACTGTTGCTTTATCTTGCTGTCATCACGGGACATCATTGGGCTTAAAAGAGCTCCCTAATTGTTAACGCTTCGATTAAGGCCATAAGTCATCTCTCACGATAGAAAAGTCTCCCTTGAAGTAAATAAAATCGTCTAGATAGCAGTACCGAATCTATACAGTTAAAGTCAAGGTACTGAAGAAATTAAGGCTGATTACGAAGGGGAAACAGACCCTCACCTTCTGACATCCTTTCTGTAAAAAAAAAAAAAAAAAAAAAAAACGGAAAACATAACCAGTGTGATTTTTTTTTAACCTTGATGTTCTGATTGTGTTGTATCAAGCGGAACAGACTCTAACCACGTCCTGTCCGCTAACCCCTCTTTTAATTAACCATCATAAGGTAAGGTTTGCATACGAGTACACTGCCGGGCACTTAGTTTTGATAATAAGCCTATATGACTAATTTTTTTCGATCACATCTGCACAACAAAGTGTTTACTTGTTAGAAAACTCATTCAATCAGATCATGAGTCCAATATTATTTTGTTCTTTTTTTCTCCAGATGAGTTTTCCCACTCTAAGGAAAACTTTCAGTCTGAATGGGTTAGGTGTAGCCTCCATTATCTCCCTTACCACAAGACATTTCCCGTAAGCTGAAAAAATCGTCAGGTGGCAGGAAGAATTAAAAGAACCACGTTATCGGGATGAAGGGACTAAAAGGATATTGCAAGGCTGTGTGTCTTGTGGTAGATATAAAACTTGGGATGTACCTGCACATTTTTCAGTGCATGGCCATATTCGTGGTTCTGTAATACGATGAGTTAAGGGGCTTGTATAAAGTACTGTTATATTTACTGGTAATAAAAAAAGGTTATACCAGCAAAGTAGAAAGTTATCAGGCAAAGGGAGCGTATATGGAAATTTGTGTTTCCATTCTCTCTTTATAGTATATTTTCCGTAATGAGTAAATTCCTTATATATGTATTTTTTTTTAGTATGGTATGCATGTATTGTGAGTTAGATAAATTTTTCAGAATGTAAATACAGTACCTGCATTAGTGCTTTTATCGGATTAGTTTGTAATACTGTAAATAAAATATATATTGTCTCCCAAGGAGATGTATGATATATATGGCACCGGTTGCGGTCATGATTTTGTTTTTGTTAGGAATAAGAAAAAAAATAGATGGCTAAGGTTACTCTTTTTTCATTGCTCAACTCATTTTACAGTCCTCTCGTTTTTATCACACTTCACTACATGTGACAGGAACGAGTCTTTCTTATTTCTCTTCAGGATCACCATGTTTCTCGAGGATCACCAATAGTCCATATATCTTACTACGTTTCCACGTATTTTCAGCTTTACCACATTTCAGCTTTATCCAATGGATTCTCCAAATACTGCACCTCTGACTTATAGTAGGACCACCACTCATGATTTTCACACGATAGGATTCTAATGTCATAATATACTCAGTTTTTATCTTTTCTTTTCGCTCGGGTCTCTAGTTCATACTTCTGGCTGGATATCCAAAATTACGCCGGAATCACATTTTCTATTTTGTTTGCCCACAGCACCTGCTCATTATCACCATTCGACTGCGTCCTCTCTTTATGGTACATAATATTGCCACCTTTATCTAGCTTTCTTCCACGTATTAGCAGTTTATCCTTTTCCCTCGCAAATATCACTGCGTTATTGTGGAATAGCAGCCTCATCAAATTTGCATTTTAGAAACACCAACTCGTACCTCCCATGCGCTAGGCAGGATCCTCACGTTTACGGTAGAATCCCAACCTTTTTTATCTATTTTTCTCCCTGGGATCGGGCAGTTCATCCCCTTTCTCGCTCTCTCGGATCACCAAGTTATGCTCGGATCGCCTGGTTATGCTCTGATCGGCACTTTATCTTGGTCTCCCGCTTGGATCTCAACTTATCTTTCCCTGCGTGGGCTCGTGACCATAAACACCTCAAGGGGGAAAACATGAAAATCCTCCACGATCCGTCCTGGACTACGAGAAAATCTCCCGGAAAAATGCGCCTGTTTCTAGTGGGGGCTGGTAAATCAGCGCTGCGTGGAGAGAGAGAGAAAGTGAATACTTGTGGGTGTAGGTGGGATAGAGAGAGAGAGAGAGAGAACAAATGAATTCAGCGACATTATTCTTGCTGAGGATAACATACATACATACATATATATATATATATATATATAAATTTTTACTACTCTCAGATGATTTTATTCTGAGTAGAGGAGACATCTAACTGATCCACACACTACTCATAGGGACATCATGTGCTGAGTAAAAAGTGTCCTGATTACGAGAAAAAAATATATATAAAGACGTTATATATTGATGCGGTGGGAAGACAGAGCGATAAGGGAAATACCACAACGAAATCGAGTTAAATATGCAGATGGAAAGTACAGAGAATACCAGGAGGGCAGGATGGAGCGATATTAGAAAGCTTGAGGATCAGTTACTATTGTATGAGCCCGAGGTGATGCCATCCCGGGAGATGTGTCGAACGATGACTGATGAGAGAAAATGAGGTTATTGTGATGAAAGCAGGGCTCGTCTTGCAGTATGATTAAGACAAGCCAGCATTATTGAATTTCAGTATCAGCAGTTCTGACGTGTGTGTGTGTGTGTGTGTGTGTGTGTGTGTGTGTGTGTGTGTGTGTGTGAGAGAGAGTGAGAGAGAGAGAGAGAGAGATCCAAGACACTTACGCACTTACAGTTTAATGTAATTTGTCGTTATGAGGAACGTGATAAGTGGATGCAGTTGAGTCTGTCTATAACCATCACTTTGTTTCTGATGTAAAGGCTTACTGTAAGTGCACGCATCTGTGACATTACTTTCAATGATGTTCCACTTTACTCTTGTCTTATTTGTACTTAAGCATATATTTATAGTTATTCTTATGCTTATAGTTATTGTTACTACTACTATTATTATCATCATCATCATCATCATCATCATCATCATCGTCATTATCATCACTATTATTATTATTATTATTATTATTATTAAGCACGCAGAGGCAGCTATTATGGTAGAATCTTAACGATACGGTTGACTTAAAAAAAAATCAGATTGACCCCAGGCAATAAAAATAGAAGAAAAAAAAAAACAGTGTAGAGGACCAGTGGCTTGAATGGATAAAGTTCTTGGATTTTTCGTACCATTTCCTTTTATGATTGATTTTTTCACACACACACACACACACACATACACACACACACACACACACAGGGGTTTCAGTTTATGATACGGAGAAAGACTGTGGTATATGCGTCGAAGAGGCCTTTGAGAGGAAGGGAAGAAAAATGTGCGAGAAATGGATGGACTGGAAAAGTGTAGTGAGGAGCAATATATAATCAAAAACTAAAACGGAAGAAAAACAGTGATAATAACTGAGAGAGAGAGAGAGAGAGAGAGAGAGAGAGAGAGAGAGAGAGAGAGAGAGAGAGAGAGAGAGAGAGAGAGAGAGAGAGAGAGAGAGAGAGATCTTATGAACTGCAGAAAAGGCGTCACTTATTAAAATATGGTTGAGGTGCAGAGGGAGATGAAAAAGTTTTATAATGAGTGTCATAGTGATATATATATATATATATATATATATATATAAATGGTGTATATATATATATATATATATATATATATATATAAAAAAAGAAGACACTACAGCCTGGTGAGAGTCTTAATACCTAGAATACGAAGAAATGTGAAGAAAATCGTGTAATAGAACACGTATCAAGAGAGAAAAGATAATTATAATACCGATATAAAATGGGATAAGTTTTGTAATGAGCAAAAATGTAAGAAAATGACAAAATAAGCGAGGTTGAATATTCAATAAGAAAACTAAATCGAGAGAACACGGCAAATAAAGAAAAAGGCCAACCAGAGGAGAGACAATGCAAGAAAAGGATGCCATGAAAGCCGCTGAATGTAGAGGGAAACGAAAGTATAATACAACAAAAAGACTGAATTTGGGTGAAGGCTTACACTGCAAAAGGAAAGGGCTTTTGAGATAATGTTACCACAAAAGAACACGGATGTAACTAGGAAAAAGGAAAGGTGAATCAATTCTATTTAGCGGAACTTACGACTTTAATCTGAGCGTGAGAATAACGTGTAATATAGGTTGATGAAGGTAGAGCGAAGACGAGAAGGCAGTGGAGCTCCCCTTCTGGGCTCTCACATCCTCTTCCGCTTCCTCACCCAATACCTCCTCTTGTCTCTGTTCAACCAGACTACAACTTGGTCAAAACATGGGTGAAATACTATCAGAAAGAACGATGCTTAAAACACTATAGACATAAGAAAAGAGTAACTAAAAGAGATATCAAATGAACAGACAAATAAACCAAAAACAATGATGAAAAAAAAAAAATGTAGGAAATAGAATCTCCCCCCAAAGCCTAAAAACACAGTATACATGAAAGACAAGGATTTCGGTAAAAAAGAAATCAGATGAAGAGACAAATAATGATGAAACAAAAGAAATAGCTAAACTGTAATTCGGTAAAATTGTTGAATAAAGCAGTGATAAGAAGTGGTTAAACTTGAAGGGAAATTACACATTTTTGTAGTACAAAGGGAATGTGCATGAAGAAAAAGGAAGGCTTGCTGTACGGAAGAAACTCTTCTTCCTCAATAACGCTTCTCCGTACCCAGCCTCCTCTCTTTTGAGCTCTTTTCGTCTCAACTCTTTTCGTCTCAGCTCTTTTCCCCTCAGCTCTTTGCAGGGAACTTTAAATCTGTAAGTGAATGTCTAAGAACGGGTAATATAAATGACGTAGGTATGAAGAAAATCTAAAAAGAAAAAAAAAGGTTATGAATGGAAAGCTTAGTATGTGTGCTGAAGAGGGCTTCCCCCCGCCCCTCCCCTCCCAAACCTACTCCCGTCTTTCGTCAGGTCTTGCGTAGGATTCTGTAAATTCACTTGAAGATGAGAGCTACATGTAAAGCTAGAGGGGCACTCAGTGGAGCGCATCTGTCCGACAAGGGCAACGTTATTTCCAAACCCCTCGTCATAATGGGTTAGGTTTTCGCATCACTGATTAAGGTTTCACAAAAAAAAAAATGTTTTCCGAATCCAGAATCTGTATACGAACCGGATGGGTCCCAGAAGTTAATCAATTGTTCCCTGGGACATGGGCTATCTGCTCACCAAATTGGGTCTAAATCTCAGATTTAGTATTTGGGTACAAGTCAAGAGTGAGAGCAGTGGAAATCAGTTACTTGAGAAAAGCATGTGGAGAGACATGGAGGGACAGGTTGGCGAATGAAGTGAAAGAACATTTCGGGGTGGATGTGGATGTGGTTGAGAAGATTAGGAGAAATACACTGAGGTGGTTTGGACTTGTGGAGAGAATAGAGAATGAAAGACTGACTAAGAGGGTGTATGTAGGTGAGATGGAGGGAGGGAGAGGGAAGGAAAGACCGAGGATGAGGTGGAGGGATGGAGTTGAGAGGTATATGAGGGAGGGGGGGAGTGTGTTGGGGGGAGGGTAGTCAAATGGTGGGTGACAGCGAATTGGAGGCGTTTTGTCTGCGGTCACCCTTTGCGGGATTAGGGCGTCGGGCTATAGATAGATAGATAGATAGCAATCCTACTAACGAACAAACAAGCTAACAAACAAACAAACAGAGGTGAAAACATACTCTTCTTGTCAGAGAGAAAAATACTAAATAAAGAAAAAACTGCATTTAAGAAGATAATAAATACACTGATGAAAGAAATGAAAATCAGATATAGATAACAAAGAAGTTTCTTTAAAAAGGGCAGAATATGATAAAGAGTATGCAATAAAATAGGCAAATGAAAGAAAAAAAAGATGTAAATAAAGGGAAACATATATATGAAGATAATTAAAACACAGATGAAGGAAATGAAAGGCTGGCTTTACTGAAAAAAAAAAAAAAGTTCCCGTATTTTTTCAGACCTGACATGGAAAAAGGTAACTGTAAAGGAAATAATCACGTGAAAAAGCAGACACGAAATCTTAAAAAAAAAAAAAAATGCTGGAGAAAAATGCTACTACCGTCTCTTGGCAGGGCACAGGCGGAACAGGAAAAAATAAGGAAAGGTAGATAGAGAAAATCAAATGATAAGATAATATAAGAGCAACATGGACGTAGAAAAAAAAATCCCGTCTCTTCTCAGGCCTTACGCAGGACTCTATAAATTTATCTGAGCGTGAGGGCAACATTCAGAGCCGCCCGAGGAGACCGACCCCGCACGACCTGGCTTAGAAATATGCACAAAGGTAAACTGGGAATACTGCGTGACTTTTCAAATAGACTCTCTCTCTCTCTCTTGCCTTACTCCGGAGTCTGATGGGGAAGGTGTGTGTGTGTGTGTGTGTGTGTGTGTGTGTGTGTGTGTGTGTGTGTGTGTGTGTGTGTGTGTGTGTGGAGGGAAAGAGGAGGGTTTAGTGAAGTATATATTCTTTTTCTTTTAAACTTCAAAATACAATCGGCAAATATACACTACAGAAAGAATCTCAAACCTCAAAGCAATGTAAGACGGTTAATTTTTTTTTTCTCTCACGGTTAATATAAATGCATCCCCCAGTAACGTAATGCTTTGGTAGGGAGCTTACCTGTGTATAATTCTGATGCTTAGAATTGTATTACTAATTAGCCCTACCTCTGACAGGATAACAGAAAGCTACCTCAGATCGTCCATCACTGAGAAAAAGAGACTAGGATGATGATCGTGATGGTGATGTTAAGTTCTGCGTTTCGTGCAATCATGGAAACTTTGTTCTACTCCCAAACTTTGGATGCTCTCTTTTGTGAATAAAAATAAAGCCGCATAGTAAATATTATTGCAACCTACAATACCGTATTTTGTGAAGCTCTCGTTTGGAGTTTAATTTAGGCCTGCGTTCCATAACTAGAATTCCCTTCAGAATTCCTGGAGTTGCATTATCATCAGAGCAGAAAAACTTGACGCGATTCCCAGCCAGGGACGTGAGGTGTTGAGGCTTTCACGTAAAGGGTTGGGAGTCACTGGAGGTCAGAGGCGGGTGGGACACGTCATTAAATTTTACTGTGGCTGTAAAAAGAGGCCTTCCTTCGCCACCGGGAACATAATATCCCTGCATCCTCGCATCCCCACGTTCTGGATGAGGGGTTGGTGACATCGGAGCCTCGTACACTATGACTGGAGATCTCGTCTGTTGCAGATAGCTAGTTCTGAGACTAATTTTCGTCTGACCAGACAAAGAGAATTCGTTGCAGTTCGTCATTAGCAATTTATATTCCATTTTGCTCATCAGTATTCCCTAGTATATATATATATATATATATATATATATATATATATATATATATATATACCGTATATGATTTTTTTTCATCAGTGATATACGAAAGAATCTAAAGGTGTTGAGGTAAAGTAAGTCGCTGAGAATAAGGTATTACGGCATCTCGTACACTCATGATAGGCAGCCTTCTGGTAATTGATTACATATGGTTTTCTCGCAAAAATGTGTGGCCAACTCTATTTAGATGGAACAAAATACTGCAGCCATAATATTTCTAAGAAGTTTCTAGCTACAGTATGGATGTATATTTTTGTACTACTGGTAACTGGTCAATCTGTATACTGTACATCATTCTTTTTTTTTTTTTTTCCAGAATGAGAATCATTCAACTTTCCTCGACTTGAGAGGGTGGCCTGTGTTCGATAGCACTGGCTTCTGATGACTTGGCACGAGGTTATGTGTCAGCACTGCAGACGATTCACTCCAGCAACCAGCTTCTTGGTTAGATGGTTATTGCTATTCTTTTTATAGCTTTTCTATCATATTCAGTATCACGTATACCATAACATTACAGTATGATAGTTATGAAAGCTGAGCATCTGTTATCATTGCGATACATAAAACAAGCAAAATTTTCATGTTCTGCGACTTACCCTTTTTTGTTGATAGTGTGGCCATTCCTGTCGTCGACTGATCTCAGTCATAAGAAAGAAAAAACTGTTTGTCCACTACTGGCATGATTCAACAAGAATACGGTCCTCTGCGATACTGTTGCTCAAATTTCTTAGGAAATTTTAGGGGTGATAAGTATTAGGGAAAAAAAAATAATAATAATTTGGTTTTACGGCTGGTATTCCTGAAGGGCACCCCATTTGGGATACATGGCATCTGGCAATCAATGAATGAAAAAAAAATTCCTGAAGGGCTAAGGCGTTGCCCCTGGGGAGAGGACTTTTGGACTGGAGCGTGTAGCATTTTATGACCGGATGCCCTTCCTGATGTCTACCAATGACCCATAGGTGGATTCGATCCTCCGACCCTTCAGTCAGAGCAAAGCGCTCTAACCCATTGAGCCACGGCTACTACGGGTAATAACTATTAGAAACTGTATATTTAAAGTTACCTTATGACAAATGTGTACAACATAATCGAATAGATTTTATCATAAAAAAAAAAAAAAGTGTTTTGGTACAGGAATCAATCAGGAACCAGATTAGCAATCTATATCCTTGCACTCTATACCGCTTCACCCTCCCCATTTCGCCTTCCGCCATCCCACTTCCGAAAGTTATAACTTTTGTGATACTCACTTCTTACTCCGTTACTTAACGCTTCACTTGTTTGCTTGTTTGTTTGGATTAATATTCCTTATACACAAGAATGGATCAAACTGTGTAAAAGAGGAAGCTTTCAAGAAGACATCATCTACCATAATCAGTTTCAATTACCCTTGGCTTCTGTGCTATACAGTTTTTAGATACAAATAACTAGCATATATTTTCACGTATGCATTTATGTGAAGACACTTTTTATTTACGTTACCATGTGCTGATGCTTAATTCATTTTGCATATCCTTAGTTGTGCTGAAATTGTACTCACTGCTTTCAGTTACTTTTATACTGTATATAAATGGCAATTACTGGCATTTTTCATAAATATCAATGGTTTTAATGGAACGCTGATTCTGAATTTGCCGAAACTTTTTTTTCCCCTAAGCGATAATTTGTGGTACAATAAAAATACACACGGACCTATAACACTCACATATTTTCACATCGCTAATACAGACAAATATATTGTATGTACATATATATATATATATATATATATATATATATATATATATATATATATATATATATATATATATATATATATATTCTATTACGGGTTTGCATATTTGAGTATGGTTGGAAATTCAATTGCTTGGTCAGTTCTCTCCTTCTTCATGTGAATTTTATGAATGTCCGTAACTGACCTCCGTGTTCTCCTCCCTTCTCGCTACACTCTCCCGTTTTCCCCTCGTCTCTAATTACTCCGGATTCGATCTGGTTAACCCTGACCTCATTCATATTCGGCTTCAGTGAAGGATTAGCGTGATCTGAAGACTGCCTGTGGCTAAACACGTACTGGTTCCATAGTTTGAGGTTCTGGTTTTCGTGGGCATGACATATCTATCTATCTATCTATCTATCTATCTATCTATCTATATATATATATATATGTATTTTTTTTTTACATGTCCGTATCTGGGCAAAGTCTTCAGGGCTTATTCTCTAGTCCCAGTAGTCCTCCTTGGGGCTCAGTAATCCTTCTACATCTCCACATGTCACCACTTCGGCGCTAACACCCACCATCCATACTGAATACATGCTAGGGCTGTCTCATACACTACGTACTGTTCCCCATACAATGTACTGCCCCTCACATTATGTACTGACCCCATCATGTACTGCCTCCCACACCACGCACTGTCCCTCACACCATGCACTATCCTCTCACACCATGTATTGTCCACACCATTACCGTCCCCCAAACCATGCAATATCCCTCAAACTATTCTCACACTCCCTGTAATCTCTCCTAACAATACCCCACATCAAGGACTCTCCCACACTAGCCCACACCAAGTACTTTCTCTCACGCCATATATTTTCCCACACACTATGTACCGTCCCCCACACCATATACTGTCTTACACATCTTATGCTATCCCCTACAGTACTTCCATCACGTACTGTGCCCCCTACAGTTTTGTCTCTCATGCACACCACATACTATCACCCCTGCAGTTTTGTCTCCCCACCCTCCTCCCATGTATTCCATTTACTCTCATATCCCAACACTATTACATTCAGTCCAGGAAAAGCCTCTCATACAGGAAGAGGTAATGGCACACACTACTTACTGTCTTAAGCATCCCTTCCCACTGTTCCTTAAGCTGCTATTACCTCCTGTCTAGTGCCCTCTTTCGTATGTTGTTTCTCCCTCACTGCACTCTGTCCTGTTCCCTCACTTGCACTGTCTCGTGGTTGCTGCGACAATGGCTTCAGAAATGGCCACTTCAACATGATGTATTTTCTACCTTATTTTTGCTGCCATAGAAATATTTCATTCAGTTCAGGAGAGATTTTTCGAACTTGAGGAGTTAGATGTGGCCCTCATTAGCTAAACCCCAAAAAGCTGAATCAAATCGTGTGTAAACAGCAAATACGATTTATATGATCTACCTAAAAAGAAAGGGAATGCCACTTTAAGACATGATTTTTTAATACGGTGATGTCATTTATCAGTTTCTTCTCACTTCTTCTAGATGGTGATATTCAACTTAGGAGACCTCTAGTATTAAAGGGGTTACTGTAAGTTGTATGCCTTTCAACTCGAAAAATCTCTCCTAAGCTGCATACAATCGACTGGAGCCTCCATGACGACAATAACGATGTTCTCTGGGTCTTACAGATGAAATGTATGTCGATATTAGAAATGAAATAAGTAATACACGAGCCAATATGAAGATGTAATATGCAAAACTAAATGGCTATGGGGGTAGTGCTACGAAAGTCTGCTCTGCCAACTAGGATACGGCATTCCACCTCCGCCTGACTGGGGCTGCAATCGGGAAGTTGGAGTGATGGTACGTATCACACCAAATGCAACCAGGGAAAGTTAGTCCAGCCGCTGGATTTTGCTTCGATTTCGGGAGGCGATGTGTCTGTTCCTTCTTGCGTCTCAAAATACAGATTCCCCGTGACGCCCTCCCGCACTGCCTCGGCTGAAGCAGACACTAGTTACTGGCAATCTCTTTTACTCTGAAAGATTATTTAATTTTCTCTAAAATTCTGGTTTCTTCTTCGGGCCAGAAATTTATAAAAAGCAATGGAATCACTGTTTGCTGACAATATCAACAAAAACAAAATAGCAGCAGCAGCTGCAATAATAGCCTAATAATAATAATAATAATAATAATAATAATAATAATAATAATAATAATTTATTACTATTCTTCTTCTTATTATTATTATTATTATTATTATCATCATCATCATCATCATCATTATTATTATTAACAGTAATAATTATAATAATAATCTCCAAGGACAGTTTTGATAAAGAAAAACTTCCCACAGCCTTTGCCTATTAGAGGCAGAGCTATAAGGTGAATTTGAGGTCAAGGTCATTGATTATGTGCGTGTCACCTTAGGTCATCACAGTCTATAAGTCCACCAAGTTTGGTGGCTCTAGTTTTAATCCTTCACAGAAAATTAGGTGACATCCGGAATATCCGGAAAAGTCCCAATATTTGACCCCTGGCTATCTCAGAGAAAAATCAACCGATTGGAATCATACTCCTTTCCGCGATGCGGCTGCCTTATGGATGTATTGTAGTAAAATTTCAGTTTGCTGGCTTACGTGGTTTCTGAGACAGCGTCCCGGAATCCGTTTTTTTTCTTTTGTTTTTTTACATGCTGAATAATATCTGGTAATCCGGTTGATGGATTGTCATCATATTTGGCCAGAAAGAGCCGCCAGCTGGCTCTAGGCCAAAAAGCCTTAGAGTAATGGCCTGATACTTGTTAAGAGGAAAGAAAAATAAGAATATTGAGAAAAATAAGAAAACTTCCAACGGGGATGTGGGAAGTTTTAATTATAATAATAATAATAATAATAATAATGATGATGATGATGATGATGATGAAGAAAATAATAAATTTACTTCCTTTAGGGAGTAGGGGTTCATAGTTATGCAACTGCCATTGAGAACATTTCAGGGCAGAAAATCGACCTATGCCCCTGGCAGCCATTAACATGTTGAAGAACCTCCAGTCAAATGTGGTCGATTCATCAGTTGCGCTGAAGGTGTGAACGTCATTCCATCTCGAGTACTTTACCACCGAACCAGTAGGCGTCTGTGGTGGCAGTAGTAATAGTGGTAGTGGTACTATCAATAGTATTAGTAATGGGGACAATATTAGTGTTAGCAACAGTATTTGTACAAGTCATGGTTTTTATATTAGTACTAGCGTTTAGCATAAGCAACAATATTAGGAACAAGGACAGTGCTGTTATGCGTAACAGCAATAGTGATAGAAACATTATTATTATCATTAAAAATACCAGTAATATTAGTGGTAACAGTAGTAGGAACGGTAATAGTAACAGCAACATCATTAGTAACAGCAACAGTATTAGTAATGGTAACAGTACCAGTAACAGTAACATTATTCGTAACAGGAACAGTATTATTAACAGAAGTAGTATGAGTAATATCAATGGCAGCAGCAAGAATCGGTTACACAAAACACATTATTCCTAAACTATGCCTTTTTTACTCCAGCTTGGCCTAAAAATTTCTGCATCTTCAATGCTCAGTTCAAGCAATAGTTTAGCATTAAAATATGATGCTAGTCATGAAGAAGTGTGATGGAAAGGATGCAGAGTCATAGCATTGTCTTATACCGTCAATGAGCTACGTGAAAAGCTACAAAAGGACAAATATCTGAGTCAGCTTAAGGTAAAACGACCAGAATGGCTATAAAAAGGCATTAAACTGAGCACCATACGAAAAACACACAAATTCCGCTTCGACCCCTCACACAGCACGACCGGTCCCATGGCTCACACCGTCGACGAAATCTGGTGCTCCGGAGAATACAGATGACTATTTGCCGACAAATTAGGATTTCCGAAGCGAGCAGGGCGCCGATAGTTTACGATTATAGATGGAGGGAGGGAGGGGGGAAGGAAGGCACAGGCAAAGGAATGGCTGATTACCTTTTCTTACATCTGGATTCGAAGGAAGTTTTGACCAATACTTACCCAGTTCTCATCACTGGAAGTTCCCTACCATTTTCTCCACCACAGATAATATGCGGACGGAAGATACATGTTACGATTTTTCACAGCATTTGTTCTTCCTCTTTAAAATTATCCCAAAAGTAAACGGAAAACCAGAGAATGGGGAGAATTGTTATTTCTCTGACTACAATGAAGCTCCCTGAAGGTGCCACTGGACTAGGTAAGGTAATGAACATTGTATTATGAAGCTGAAGCTTGTGATGAGGACGGCGGCAGTGGAAGGACACATTTCGGAGTGATATTGATTCCACATCAGTTTTAATTAAAGAAGCACGAATGATCCTGCGAAAGGCCACGAGAAGTTATGATACATTTAATTCTATTTTATTTTTTCAACTCTTGCGGAACGAGGCCGATTTTTAATTTTTCCCTTCTTAACCGCAGGCTATTGGTACAGCTTAGGAAGAATAGCTCTCACGTTTCCGTTAACCCACATATTCTAAGAGCGCGTCCACACGTGCCCTCGAACATATGGTGACAACCCAGTTGGCAACATGTTTTGGTACATGTATGCAGCAGTATTTGGACGGATGTGTGCAAACATGTTTCAGTGCAGCTTCGAACACTGGCAGCTAAGATGATGGGATATGAGTGTCCATACCAGGCAACTGAGACTTCGTCACGATGTTGCGAACATGATCTGGACGCTGCTGTTCCCAACATGTTTGCAGCGTGTTCGTCATTGTGTTGCATACATGCTGCCAGCACTTGTTCTAGCACACGTGTGAACGCGCCCTAAGGACGTCTTTTGTAGTTTTTTTGCCACTCAGAGACAGCTGAAGAAAAACCACCTCGGACAGAAGGGGTTAAGAGAAAGCTACGACGTAGTAAGTATACTGCGGATTAAATGTAGCAAATATTCATTTCCGTTTCTAAAAATGACCACACCAACCCACCTCACACCACACGTCATACCACTCTCCAATACACACCACACCAAGAACCTTAACCAAAGGGCCCTGAAGCTCCCGCATCTAGTAGTTTTTGTTTTACTTTAATCATACAATCGTTCGTTTAATCCTAGTTGTGAAAATCTCCTATATCTCTTGTAATGAAGGGGTTATCAGTGTAATTAATTCCCCTTCATTACCATACGTATCTACCAATCTGAATAAAATGGTATGGTGGTGGCGCCAACGAAAATACGTCGTCGCAGCGAAGAGTTTAAAAATCCATCATGGCTATCAATATGTAGCGCCTGTTTCATATCTACACATGTCTTCCAGTGATCCCATATAAGTTTTTCAGGGGAAAATTCCTTGTATAAATAATGTAAAACATTCAAAGAACACAGATGCAACAAAATATGAAGATAAAGGAGAAACCATTTGTTTCGTTCGCCTCCATTCGAAATACTCTGTTCAAAGTGCAGTCGAGTTCGCCAGATATATCACTGAGCAACGCATCACCTGAGTGATGTAGAAAAACGTGTTCAGCTGAGCATTATGTGACATGGTTCTCTTCTCAGCGTCACCAGGATATTTTTAACGTGGATTTTCATGATATGAAATAAAGTCTTATATTTTTTTGCGCCTGAGGGTCTAGTGGATTAGGACACTCCAAGATACAGCTGGGGTTTATTGCTCATGCACTTACACTTAGCGACGAAAGACTAACCGCTCTCGTCTGAAATTTCTAGTATCTAGCTCCTGGCCTCTATGCTCTTGATGGGACAACAAAGTATGAAGTAACAGAAAATACATCCCCCAAAATTATGATTCATTACAACGTTAAGTCCAGAAAAAAAAAAAAAAATCTCCTTTTACCATAACACATTACTCTTGCCTTCAAGTTCATCATCAGACGTCCTCGTTAAGATGAATAAAACTGTCTGTAAGTAGTACGAATTAGACTAGATAAAAGTAGTGAGGGTGCTCACGCTCGAACTTTGGCCCATGACCTTTGACCTTTGATTGGTCTGCATCAAAATCAAGTTACTTCTTCCCACACCCACACAGGATGTATATGCCAATTTTGATCGAAAGCAATGTAGGTATTGAAGTAATATTTAAATTTCTCTGCTACATACATCCATAAAGACAAATACAAGACAGGAGTCGAGTCCATCACAACAGGCACGGCTTTGATGTTGTTAATATTGTTAAACTGAAGAGGGTAATATCAATTGTCTCTCCGACCTTCATCAAGAAAAGTCACCCCGAAGTGAATAAGGTCCCTTGGTGGTTCTACAACCTAGAAAAACAGAAATCTTCACGGAATTCACACACAACCGTAGTCTCGTACCTCACATGGTCCTAGCCCCATCCCCTTCCCCACAAAGAAAACTAAAGGAGGTACATTTCTCCTTATCTTTAGCTTCAGGCATGGAGTTCAAAAAGATATATTGCACCAAATTAACACTTAGTTTATCGCGCTGGATAATAATGACAGTAACTTATAAACCTTTAACAAAATTACGTTCAGCAGTGAAGATTCTTTGCTGAATTATGTGCATTTATCAGGAAAGTGTGTCAGTTTGATTCCTGCACGTAATGTAAGCTTCACATTATCTTAAGAAGCGATTACGAACAGATGCTCGTCAAAATAACATTCTTCCTTTTATCATTTTATAATCTTCCCTTTTCCGCTTATTTTCATTCTTTTTCCCTTCACCTCTTCCTTCCTCACGTTCAGCGCTATAATTCTGTCCCCTTTGTTTTCGTTTCTTCTCCCTTTTCGAACATCCTCTTCTTAGCAGTTTTAAAACCGACATTTCACTTTTTCTTGGAGGACAGAGTGGTAATAAATAAGAGCAAGCTTTGCAGCATTTATATCACGACAACCCTAGATAGACCGGAGCATCTGATATCTCGTAATGAATGAGGAGACTGATTCATATTACCATTTAATAACTAAGTAAAGAAAAAATATGTAAAAATGAAAGGGCCTGGAGTAATTTTTCTCTTTTTTTTTCTTGGATAGCTTAACCTCAAATGAAATCTGTTGAAGCAGGCATTCAGTATGGACAGTGGGTATTGGTATCTAAGTGGTGGCATGTGAAGGTCTGTAACACGTAGAAGGACAGGTGAACTTTAGGAAACGGGCTGTCAAACCTATGCCCAAAGACGGAAAAAAAAATGTCTTTGGAAACACGTACTGAGATGCCTACACAATATAACAACACAAAGACACACAGCTAAAGATACACCGACACAACATGATGACAGAAAGACACACACAAAGATATGCCTACACACCGTAACACAAAGACATACAGATGAAGATATACCAACACAATTTAACACAAAAACACAGTTAAAGATATACCTACACTATAACAACAACACAGACACATGGATAAAGATATGCCTACACAGCATAACACAAAGACACACAGATTAAGATACACCAACACAATATGATAACACAAAAATACTCAGTTAAAGACCTACCAACACAATACGATAACACAAAGGCACAGATAAAGATACAACTACACAATATAATAACACAAGGACACAAAAGGAGAAAATCAGGAACACTCTAAAGCCTGCACAATCAGATGAAAATATCAGACCAGAAGACGGCCACCTCCACTCAGACCGGCGACAGAAGAGAGGCGATAGTGGTCTCCTTAAAGTAAAATTCGTGGGTCATTGTAAAGTGTGTGGGAGCGAGTGACCCCGGACGCTGAGGAGGAAGGACGAAGTGAGGAAGAAAGGCAGGGAATAAGAGGGTTTATTTGTGTGTGTGTGTGTGTGTGTGTGTGTGTGTGTGTGTGTGTGTGTGTGTGTGTGTGTGTGTGTGTAAGTGCATAGGTGTGAGTGTGTGTGTGTTTGCTTGTTTGTTTGGCTGTCTGTTTACGTGCGAGGGAAAGAGAGCTAAGGGAACCAATATCTTTAAAGAGCAACTCGTACCTAACTCTCCTCTTCCCTTCCTCCACACCACCCCTCCTTCCCTCCTCCTCTCCTCTCATTTCCTTTGTCCTTTCTTCCAATTTCTCCACCTTTCTCTTTCCCTCTCTTCACTTTTCTTTTTCCAATACTCATCTTTTCAGGAGGTCGGACCTCTCTCAAAAATTCTTCCCATCATCATCATCTTCATCTCCATACATATCTAGTCACCTTCCCTTTTTTCTTCCATTTCCAAAATTCGCTTCGTTCATAATATTCTTTCTCTTCCTTTTTTTTTTCTTTTGCGTCTTTCCACTTCTATCTTACACACACACACACACACACACACACACACACACACACACACACACACACACACATATATATATATATATATATATATATTCTATTTGCACCTGCTTCTCCTCCCACCCTCCCACCTTTCGTCTTCCTTTTCTTCTTTTCCTTTGCTCAGTTCACGTCTGAGTTCTTTCTCGGTGTGTTCTCCAAAATCCCAATTTTACATAATGTACTCAGGTTCTCAACACGGGAAATTAGAAAGCTCAGAGCCTGCAGTCACAGTCAAACCAATAACTTTATACAACTTTTTCATCATAAGGGTAGACAGTATATGTTTCTCCCCCCCCCCACTCCCAAGCGATATATTGTAAGCTAACAGTGGGCCTTGGTGCTGAAGGGCCCAATGAAGGCTAAAGTTAATTCTTCCCACTTCACAATGTATCCCCAGCTTAATAATACAGCTACGAGACCTTGAAAGAAAAGTATACCAAACTGTTTAACATGCAACGCTGGAGACTAACTGCAACCTGTAACTATAAAGGAAATGGCATGACAAATTTACACGGGGAACAAAAATAATGATGTGCGAGGAGATGAATGAAGATAAATAATGCTGGGAGGAAAAAGAGGAATAGCAGCAAACATTGGAGTAAAAAGAACTGAACAGAAAAGCTCTGCAAAACCTGGAGCAGTCCAAGGTGGCCAGCTCGTGCAGATGATGCCACTTTTTATCCTCCGTGCCAGACTGTTCACTCCCACACTCACACCCTCTCTCTCTCCTCTAACCAAGCTCTCTCCCCCACCCACGTACACTTACACCTCCTCATCCAGACTCTTTCCTTCGCCCACACACTCTTCCACACTTTCTTACACTCTCTCCCACACACAATGGCTCTCACCTTCATGTAAGTATTCTTCCCATCCACATACATGAACATACTCTCTCCCCCAACCACACATACACACACTCTCCCCTGGTCACCATCGCACATTCCACCTCCCCACTCAAACACACACACAGTCCTCCACTTCCACACACATACAATCTCCCCAACTCACACATAATTTCTCCAATCCTCACATACTTCTCCCCCCACACACACTGTCCTCTATTCCACACACACACACACACACACACACACACACACACACACACACACACACACACACACACACACACAAGCTCACTCACTTTCTCTTCTACCTGCACACACCCACTCTCCCCCACCCACACACTCACCATAACTCTCGCTTAACGCCCTCACAACGACGACGTCTTACTTTATTCTTCCTACCACCAGGAGGATGCCTTTCGTGCTGAGGAGGTTATCGAAAAAGTCACTAGCAGGAAAGAAAAAATCATCTGAAGACAGCAAGAATTACATGTATGAGAAGTCCACTCGAACCGGTTAATGACTTAAAACAATGACATCTTTATTACATTCATATTGCCATCAAACCAATTTATTCATTGTAAAGGAAACCACTTGTGAACAGGACTTAAAACAATCTCCATTAACCTCCTTACTCCACGAGGGCTCTCCAGTAAAGAAAAAAATATTGCCTAAAGAAGACAAGAGGCCATCATAGAACCAGGTGAGACAGTTGACATTAATTCTATATCCCTTCACTACGAGAGGTTTACCCAAAATGAAAACTCGATTGAAAATGATAGGAAATTACTCTAAATGACGACACAGCTTTGAAATGGACGGTGTCAATAGCACTATGGGGAGTTTTGAGTTTAATATCTGCCACCGCCTGACGATACCATATGGACCTAGTTAATTTGAGAGAGAGAGAGAGAGAGAGAGAGAGAGAGAGAGAGAGAGAGAGAGAGAGAGAGAGAGAGAGAGAGAGAGAGAGACAGACAGACAGACAGACAGACAAACAGACAGACACACAGACAGACAGACAGACAGAGACAGACAGAGTGTAGATTTGTGTGTGTGTGTGTGTGTGTGTGTGTGTGTGTGTGTGTGTGTGTGTGTGTGTGTGTGTGTGTGTGTGTGTGTGTGTGTGTGTCTAGACAATAGGAGAGGAAAACAGTCAAACAGCAGCACAACAGGCGATGAGGGACAGCTAAAAGCATCCTGGAAGCCACAAAGGAGATTAGGGAGCCCACTTGAGGCACAGGACCAATCACCCAAACGGTTCAGGTACTTTCTTTGGTTATCGTATTCTCAAAGGCGGAAAAACAGTGGATTACAGAGGAGTCTGGGGAACGCAGTTGAGGTATACATGATCAGAAAAGTATTGCACAAAAAGAACTGTTATTTAATATGGTCAATATAGCCGGCGCTGTACTTAGGGATTGATATACTGTCACCCGAATGAGTATATGATAACATTACTGGCTAGCAAAAGACACAAACAGGTGACAGAGGACAGCATCATGAGAGGAGAGGTAGAATCATCTTGGCATTTTTCCACCGATACTTTATGATTCAGTGAACAAGCCCTACTATTCAGACGCGTCCCTTGCCCACACATTTGTCTAAGGCAAACCACACTGTGTTACAGAAGTTGTTAGGAGGGCCAGACGGTGCAAAGATTAGTACTCTCATTGGCTATCTCATTCACTACGAGAGTGTCATATGTTTTTGAATTTTTCCACTATCATATTAAATCATTCAACCTCAGAGAGATGTTCAAACTAGGGAGTTCAGAAATAGCCTTCACAATATATTTCAATACGGGAGGTCTTTCCAGAGTTCCGTAAAAGAATTGGAAAAAATACATCATCGGACTGAAGAGTTGAGGAGGCTTGCTAGCACCCCTTCCTTACAAGTTACTTTCTTTATCTAGTGCGTTAACCCTCTCGTGATCGTGTCGTCTTTAGCATTTCATTCTACCTAATGACAAGATGTTATGCTTCTGAACATGAGTCAAAGAAGCATGGGAGAGGTAAGCGTCATCATCGAGCCTTCTAACTCGGACAACTCCAGCATTCTAATCCAGTTAACGTCGAATGATTTTGTTCAGTTTGGATCTAATCAGGCTCAGGGTATGATTTTATTCTAGATTACTATCTATGGAATGTTTGTCAATGTGAAATATTATACAAACATAATACAGGAAACTATGAGAGATGTAATATGAAAAATATATCGCACATTAAGAATGGTGCCACAAAGTCCCATAAGCAACCAAGACAAATAGCCAAACAGCGATTATATTTTTTTCCACTTAGATTTTTTGTTCACCGGTCACTGCAAGACCCAACACTCTGGAGAACGATGTCAATGGAGACTAAGCATTAACGAGTAATATTTGGCACGAAAACATAAACTGGCACAGGCATGGACAGAATACTGCAAGTTAACACAAGCTGGCAAAAGACATGGACCGAATATTGCAAGTAAACATAGACTACAAAAACACAGACACAGGATTACTTTTTAAATGATACTGTAGGCATCCTTACAACTTTTACTCGGCCATTTGTACTGCACCTTACGCCTCAGTATCCCTCCTGATGTCACTGATGAAAAATATGTCGACGGAGAAATGATGTAAATTCCAGAAAGCAGAGTGTTCAAGTGTAAAATACGAATTAAATCGCTTACGAAAAAGTGCTAAGAAGCCACCCATACCACTTAGAATACCACCCATATTGAAGGTTACAAGTAAACATAAACAGAGACATGGAGCAAATAAGGGCTACTATTCAGATGGCTCCCTCTGGCTCTCTGGGGTACAAAAACAATAGGAAGAAAGATATTGGGAGCCAACACTTGTGAACCCTGGCTGGATGAAGATGGACGAGGCAATATCCTGACCGCACCTCTCATAGGGTCGTCTGTGAGAGAGAGAGAGAGAGAGAGAGAGAGAGAGTGAACCTGAATATGGAATCGAGGAGAAAGGAATCAGTCAGAGGGAAAAACGACCAGAGGCGCGTTATCACCTTCATTCTTCTCAGTACCGGCAGGAAATTAAAGGCCTTGTCAAATAATACTTCATGGAAAATTCTACTGCACCCGAAATATATGATGGATGTGAGAAAAAAAATATATATATACGCTCCTCTTCATCACAGTCGTCATAGTAACTTTTTTTCTTTTCTTAACCAACTAAACAGCATCTGCCAACATATGAAATAATTTTCGTAATACTCTTTTTCTTCCCTCTGCAGCTGAGTACGTTAACCCCTGCAACACTATGGCTGCTTTTATAGGTTGTTATTGCAGTCCGAATCACCTTAGGGGAGACCCATAATCCCTTCAGCACTATGACTATATTTTAACTGTATTCTCTTTATCGTCACACTGCTTTATACATCTTACGGGAGAGTCATCGCACTCAAGGAATTAAAATAAAAGGTACTGTGACCAATACTGTAAGTTGGGTCGCCTGTCTGACAAATGAATAATTTTAGTTTCATCAATCTGGGAAATATTTCTTTACAAACAATTTATTTTAGTTAGTCAGTCAGTTATATAGCTAGTTATACACTGTTCGAGAAGATGAATACAGTTTATATGATCATCAGAATGAAAATGTTAAGCAGAAGTAAAGTTAGACAATAGACATGTACTGAACACTTACTTATACATGGAAGATTTTGCAGATTTAAACAGAAGCAGCTTCTTCCTGCAGCTTAAGGTGGTAATCTGAATGTATATACCAGAATATATAGTTGTCTTGATTGAAGTATCCATATCTGAAAGAGATATAATAACTATCTGAAGTGTGGGAGAGACACACTAATCGGTTATCGCAAGACTATATATACCACATATACTCGCCTTCATGAGAAGTATGTTATATATTAATGTAGAAAACGTTAAAGATACCACTGTCCAGGAAATAATTTTGATTTAAACTGCACAAATCTCGACACATATCAGAGGTTGATACTTCGAATTTTATGAGTGGCGGGTAAGCACTTTTTCACTAATGCTTTAATTTACATATTACACCCTTAACAGTATTCCCTTGTATGCTTATCTATGTCATTATGATACCAAGAAAGACTGCATATATAACATACAGGGGATTATTAACGTGATAAATGCATGACTAACTAGTAATAAAGAGGTGCCAGGGAGCGTCCTTGGCTGGCGAGAAAATGGGTCCAGTTTCTTAACCCCTTTACCACGAGGGTTTCTCTTATTTACTAGACAATGGAGTAAAAAGAAAATCTTCTGGGGATGGCAGAATAATGCAGAAACGAAATAAAGTCTTGACACAAGTCAAGAATGAGGGCAGTGGAAAGGAGTTATCTGAGAGGAGTATGTGGAGTTATATGGAGAGACAGACTGACGAATAAGGAAGTGAAGGAGCGCTGTCGCGTGGATGTGGATGTGACAGAAAAGCGTTAGGAGACATACACTGAGGTGGTTTGGCCATGTGAAGAGGATGGAGAGCAAGAGAGTAAAAACGAGGGTGTATGCGAGTGAGGTGGAGGAGGGGAGAGGGAGGGGGAGGCCGGGGATGAGACGGAGGGATGGAGTGGATAGGTATATGAGAGAGAGGGGCGTGAGCTGGAAGGATGGCGGCGAAGTGGCATCGGACAGGGCAACAAGAGGCGATTTGTTTGTGGCTACCCTTTACGGGACTGAGGCGTCTGGCGACAGAGACAGACAGAAATAAATCAGAAAAGTAAATGTCGTAGTGAATGGGCTGACAGCGATTTTACTTTCCTAAGCAATAAAAAATAGTCTTAGGTGGCATTAATAGACCATAATTTTTTTACAGATGATGGAGAGAGGAAAGACAAACAAATTAGGTAAGAAATAAATCATACGTCAGGTTACAGGTGTCTTCCATTCATTAAAAAAAATATATATATATATCGATATCGTATTCAAAACGTTACCTCTTTTCAGTGCAGTGACGTCTTGATATTTTTCTACAGTAGTTACTTCCAAGACATTTTTTTTCCAACTAAAGTAAACCTGCAGCAGTGAAGGAGTTAATATTGATGACTGAAGTAGGGCTTAATGCGCGGATGGAAGCCTCTTGCCTTAATTTACTGGTTTAGAAGTGTGGTTGCAACTCGACTCTCAGACAGGTGGTGCTGTGAATGAGTCGAGTGGATTAATGCAATCAGTCCATTTACAAGTGCTCTCACGCGGTTAATTAAGAGCATAATTAGCCGTGTAACCGGATATGTCCTTCACGCTGTATTTAGCTTGGTTTAGAGTCTTTTTTTGTTTACTTGAGATCAAAGATTCTTGCAAATTATATTCGCTCTGTCATATTATTTCATTTCATCCAATAAAAACAATCCCAACAATAATCACAAATAAAACTGCATACGTTTATTTATTTATTTATTTTTTTTTTTTTGCTGCAGGAAATGCACTTTCCTACCACTAAAATGTTCATGTTAGGTGACCCATATATGTACTCGTAATGGGAAAATTCACCCACCGCTCTATCCACGTACTCTCCCTGCTCTTTTTTTTTTAATCAACTTTTAAGCTTCCAAACATTTCCTGTATTCATACTTGTACTTCATTTCTGATTAATAGGTCTTCGTAGGGACGCGTCAGAACATTTTTTTCTTTTTTTTAAGAATAATCTCCACGGACTACAGGCGCCATATCAAGACACCAGATACTTGCGTGAGTGGGGTAGTAGACGTGTACCTGCTCATACTGGCGCAAGACTGAGCCTCATACCACTGGTGAAGGAACAGCCTCCAGGATTCAACGACATACTGGAGCTGGATTGCCTCACTCATCTGATATACAGAACTCAAGAGGTTACATACTCGTCCTCTATATCTCGCCGAGGGATAGATTGATAGATTGTAAGATAAAGATTTGTGTGTGTGTGTGTGTGTTGTTTATTTATTAAGAAATTCACTTGTACATATAAACATCGCTCAGGATATAAAAATCCCACATATATTTATGGCACTGATTACAGCACTACAGTGAGCCCCTGAGTAAAATTACCTATCCACCAGAGCAGCACACAAACCTAGTCTTGCAAACAGTGCTATGCAGTATACAACAAAGTAAACCTTGCCAGTATAACTACGACAGATCATGGCTATGACTTAATTTTGACAGAAATAACCTGATAACCCACCTGCAGTCGAAAAAAATGTACGGTGCATATGTAATGTTGTATGAGCAACAATGACGATGCACCAAATTATACACAACACTGAACAACTACGACCCTTGCGTTCCTGTAATTACTGGTTTCCACTTGATGCCACACTATCAGCATTCCCATCACATACCTGCTCTAATCTTCCTTGACACAGCTTGATCCACTGATAAATAAGCAGCCTGGGTCCTTCATGCGACGGTATGACACACAACAAACCACAACTCACAGCAGACACTCTCTGTATTACCCAACTCATCATGCCTCACTCGCAGCCCACCTCTCGCCGAGGCAACACCTCCACCGCTGTTCCCGGCGGGACCAGCTCTCCACAGCCGCCGTTTCACCTGAGGGACGGGCCTGTCCTCTCCACCTACGGGAGTGCCCTGGTCAGCCCACCAGGAGGTGGAGGCTCGTCCGCCCTTTCCATGGCCGACCACCCTCCCTCCGTCACTACCTTGACCGGGGTTGTGCCCTTGTGTCCACCTGGACTGGGCCTTCCCTCTACGCTTCCACCTGCTGCTGTGGAGAGCTGGAGCGAGTGAATGGGGGTTGAGGGCAGAGTTCGGGACGCTTCTATCTGAGCTTCGGCGCCCTTACCATCGGCGCCGTTTCGTCTACCAAGCTCTCGTCCCTCTCTGCCCTCTACGAACATCCGGGCAGCCGGCCGCCAACCACCGCCGAGTCGTTTGGGGGATTCTACCTGAGCTTGCCGGCGCCCCTTCCATCGGCGCCGTGCAGTCTACCGCTCTCTCCCCCTCGCCTCGTCGATCATCGGGCTGTTCCATCACCACCATCGCCTCGTTCCCTTCCTCTGCTGCTCTTGCCCTGTCTGCCAGTCTGCCGTCCGCACTTTGCTCCTTCATTGGAGCCGTTTTCTGCATTTTCCCTGACGGGCTCTCATGTTTGCCCGTTCCCCACCTTGTAGTGGGGAGAATATACATCAACAACATCGTGCCTCTCCTCCACTGACTCTCGAAAAGGTTCCGAGTCAACGAAACCCATTTGTCCATGCTTCAAATGAAACCAGTAACACATGAACATCAGATACTGGCACAAAGCAACCAAACTTACACAAGACCCCAGCACACGTTGCCGCATACGCAGAACACGTTCAAATGGCAACACATCTGTACATCGAATGGACTGTTCGGGGTAGTCAGAGATTTACTGCGGCGGGGGCCATTCTAGCCGGGATAACATACACAAAATATTTCATCCCCCACATTCAAAACAAAAATTATAGTCATAATTTTTACCTTATTTTATGTGATCGTTATCATAATTTTATTGGCCAGAGAAAAAAATTGGATATACTGAGATGCGGTAATAGCAAGTCATTTGATGAACTTGTTTGAATGCGAGAGACACACGGGGAGTCAAGATCGGAAAAGGTACTATACACAGGAGATATTTCACAGGCAATCGCTTTGTTCTCTTCAAGGACAGTGAAAAATGAAACAGGCATTGCAAAAAATCTCTCTCTTCCACGTCCGTGATCAACACTGCTTATTGTGGTCTTCTTTTCTGTCGAGTTCAACCCAGCTGTGATCGTCCGGCTATGAGTGAGTCGTTTGCAGTGACCAGTCATGGCCAGGAAAAAAAAAAAAAAAAAAAAACGTTCTGGGTATGCGGAACGCCATATATATGGTAATGCTATTTATCCTTAACATCTGGTGAATGAGTCGTGTACTAGTCCCTTTATGTGCAGTGAATATTCCAAGATACATAACCCCGTGATGTCACATGAGTATCCCATCCTAGTTTTATCACCAGGCAGACTATCCCATACATCTAAAAGGGTGAGCCAAAACTCATTCAAGGAACTAATAATTATACTGGCTGACAAACAAGGACAGACAGATAGATAGACAGACACACACAAACTGATAGGTATACTGACAGAAAGACAAGAAAACAGACTGCTAGCTAGGTAGATCGATAGATAGATACAGATATCTGTGGGATCATCAGCGCAGCAATACACATCATAGTGATTGGAATTGAATTGTATTTGCAATGCTTCGCCAAGTCATATGTAATGATGGACACTATGCATTATATTTTAAGATAGTTACGGAAGACTGCATATTACTCAAATTGGCTGGAATAAGCGCTTACCTAACCTTAACGAAAAACTGCCTTTAACTGTATAACGAAGAGTTATCTGATATAATTCTGAATAGCAATAATGCTTTATAATCTAAACCAGTGTTAAGACAGTTTCCACGAAGATATCTGATCAAATCACTTGCCTGGACACCCACACACAAAGATTATACTGAAGCATCCGGCTCACCAGGTCTTAAAGGGGGACGCAAGCTAAGGCACACGCTCGGCAAGCCAGCGCGCGCGCGCGCGCACACACACACACACACACACACACACACACACACACACACACACACACACACACACACACACACACACTGGCGTAAAATTAAAATGAGTATTGCCGTGTCTTCCAAAGTAAACAAAACTAACCAAATGTTCAAATCCTGCGATCACCAGGCAAATACCCTAGCCCAATTAGGAGAGGCGACCTTGCTGTGGCTTAGAGATGATGGAATGTCGTGACTGTGGGCGGTGATTTGAGAGAGAGAGAGAGAGAGAGAGAGAGAGAGAGAGAGAGAGAGAGAGAGAGAGAGAGAGAGAGAGAGAGAGAGAGAGAGAGAGAGAGAACTAACATTATCAATATCAGAAAAGAGATTGGAGAGGAGGGTACGATGGGAACGGGGCATATGTGTGTAATAAGAGTGCTTGTGTGGACAGTGTTGTGAGAGGGGGAGGGAGAGGGAGAAGGGGGGAAGCGGGAGGCAGAAAAGGAGAGTGGTGGAGAGGGACGAAAAGGGAGGTTGGTGGAGGGGGCAAAGGAGGCTGGTGGAGGATAGAGCAGACTGGGTTGTGGAGAGGGAAGAGTGAGAGAGAGATGCATGGGGAGGAAGTGGTGGGTTTGGGAGGGAGATGGAAGAGGGCGATAAGAGATGGGTGATGAAAATGGCATTGGGGGAGGATGGTGGAGGGGGGGGGCGTAGGGGGATGGAGAAGGAGTATGTTAGGAAGAGAGAGAGAGAGAGAGAGAGAGAGAGAGAGAGAGAGAGAGAGAGAGAGAGAAGACATCTACGAATCTATAGACAAATAAGAAGGGAAGGTCACCAATGAAAGGTATAGGTGCAACGTTGGGAAAACAGACAGGGAAGGAGTGCCGAGACAGCAGGTTGACAAAGAAGAATCAGAGAGAAAAGACAACCACCCGCTTCCCACGCTTCCTGCCTGGGTGCTGCTTCACTCGAGGGTGGAGGGTGGTTGACGTGATCCGGAGCTTCAAGGACTCATTAAAGTTCTCTTGGAGAGAAGGAGCAGTAAAGCTGAACTACTGTCGACCTAAAAAAACATTTGTTTTGAGTTTTATCTTGACTATATGGTAACCTCAAGCTGAACATAATTCATCGTCCAAAAATTTCAGCTTTATTGCAATTTCTAGGTTCATCTAGTGGTAGAGAACTGAACTCGAAATGAGAGTCCTGGCTCAGGCTCAACAGTGTGAATCAGCTGGAGGTTCCTGGATGTTTCGCTATTACGTAAAATGGTACGGTTTGCCTCCCTATTATAAAATGATGTGAACTACAACACAGTAGTCTACCCTAAGGTCTCAGCCCTCCGAAGGGAGTAATGAGGGATTGGGTATCTATGCTTGCAGTCAATAAGCAGTCTTTCAAATTTTGTTTATGTCTGCATCGATTCCCGTGAGGCTCATTATCGGATGGGATATTCTCCTCGGAGGGAGAGTGACAGCCAGAATTAACCATTTCTCAATGCAGACGAAGCACGAATAGGGAAGCAATGAATGTGGTGGGAACAGTGTCTGTGATACCTTAAATACTGTGGAGGTTTCGTATCATATGTGTCTGTATTTGTCAACGTTACGAATCAAAACGATACACACACATGCAAGCATATGAGGGGACATGCAATCAGAAAACGTCAGAACATCCTAAATATATAATATTAAGTCATCGTACTGAGGCGGTTAAATCACTCGCCACCTTCCCTTCCCACTCGCACAAATTTTCTAGTCGTCTTATCAAAACTCCTCCCTGCATCTAATTCAAAAGTTCCCTCCCACCCTTTACATCCACAGATTTTACCACAAAACCTCTAGATCGGCGCTGTCACACGGTACGTCTTCCCCAGTGCCACGCAGTCTGTGCTGAAACGCCCTTCCTTTCTCGGGTACTTTACACGCATATTTCACAAACATCTGACCCAAACATTCCTTTTCTTCCCTACTGCAGTTTATAGAACATGATACAGCTCTTCCAACCAGTGTTCTCCCAGTCATCATACTTTTAGTTCTGTACAGAATGAAGGAACCAATGGCTGAGTTATGATAAAAAAAAAAACGTCACTTCCAGTATAAGCCACACAACTGAGAGACATAATAAAGATCAACACATTTCCAGAGGCTTCCTTTCTTGTTCTTATTTTGTTTGAGGAAAGGTAAGTCTTAACCGTTAACCTTCAATAAGAAGGTCCAGTTTTTCAGTAAGGCTTGATAAGGATCGATACAGACGATTTTGTTCTGGTGAAACGAATCAAGCGAATAAATACAAAAGACTAGATATTATGCAGGACTTCAATGACCGCAGAATAAAAAACGTTAACATTCAACTCCATACTACCACTTGCTATGTGCAGGACCAAGGGCGAGGGTACCGTAGACCAGAACAACATAGGTTAGGACACAGACCAACTAACGCCACTGGTAGCCGTCTCTTGGGGATTCTAACCTATGAGGGGCACCTAACCTTCACTGCTGCAGTTGCCTCTGACTACTATAGACCCTTCACCGAAACCTGACCGAGATTTTCTTCATTTTATAGCTTATATCCCGTAGCTTAATAACAGAACAAGACATGATACGGCTGCACAATACATCTCTTCCATAGTACCTTTTCATTTCTAGCACCGTAATCTAGAGCACCGTAAACACAGCATTCAAGATGGAGTAATTGAAATTTTAACCTAAGTTACTGTATAATGGACAGAGTACAGACAGAAGAAATCAGAGTGGATGTTGAAGCCAACCCAAACAACGGCTAGCTAGGGGTGGCAAATTCTCCGTAGTACATTTTTTCCATCTCCGTCCCTGCCATAACAACCTCGGCGAGTCTCCCCCCAAAAAGAACGCCAGATAGAGCGAGTGTAAAATCCCACATGGATGAAAAATGTTAGTTAGCAATTCAGTGGGAGCTTGATATTCACCATCACTTTCTTCCTAGCCTTAGTTTTTCGTGTGTGTGTGTGTGTGTGTGTGTGTGTGTGTGTGTGTGTGTGTGTGTGTGTGTGTGTGTAGACTGACAGATTAATAGAAAGATATTTAGATAGGCAGATGGAAAGATAGATAGATAGCTACTGTACAGATACAGATAGACAGACAGATAGATAGATACAGATAGATAGATAGACACACACACACACACACACACACACACACACACACACACATATATATATATATATATATATATATATATATATATATATCTCTTTTTTTTTTCCCCTTCATTTCGTCTTCCCAGTCCTAATCCCTCTCCCATTCTTCCCTTCTGTTCTTTATCTTCCATTTATTGTCTCACCTTCCTCTTTTGAAGAGTATTCCTTCCTTCATCTTTCTATCTTACTCTCTTACTATCTCTCTTCCTCCTTCCCCTCAGTTTGTTACACCGTCTTTCTCCTCCCTCCCTCTCCCTTTCCGTCTTCAATCACAGTATTTTTTTCCTGTGTCTTTCCATGTTCCTCTCCATTTCCTTGATTTTTTTTTTTCTTCTCACTTCCTCCCCTCACTTTATCTCACCAGTCTCTCTCTCTCTCTCTCTCTCTCTCTCTCTCTCTCTCTCTCACACGCAAACCTTACATAATGCCTTGTTCCTATACCTTTATCCTTTCAAATTCAATGATGCCTTTTTCATTTACTTTAATCCCGTTATCTTCAGACGATTTTTTTTTCAATCTTGCAATGGCTTCTTGCACTGGGCTGGTTATACGTTTTCCAATATTCCTTTCATTTCTTTAACATTTTTATCGTCATATTTTAGCTACCTTTAGATCGCTTTTCCTACCTTAGAAGAGGAGCGCCTAGACCAACCAGTTTAAAGTTTCTCCACAAAAATACTGCAGGAATTCTTTAAAACAGACATGAAAATAACTCCTGAAGCCTGGTATTACGTTGCTGGGCCTGCCTTCCATTACCTTATTAAACATTATGCTGCCGTGGTGTTGCTCCTGTGATGAGGCAGTGTGGTAAAGCAACATTTTCTTTTTAACTTCTAGCAAATTTAACAACAAAAAATTCTCGGGCCAAACACTGCCTTGATGTGGCGAGAATGCCTGTGTGTTAGTAAAGGTGTTAGACTAGGCATGCAGGTACTACTATACAAGTCAGGTGTATCACGTTGGATTAGACGAGAAATATTTCCCTCGCCAAACCACTAAGATCTGAAGGATATTTGTCAGGTTAGAAACGATAGAAAAGCGAGATGGGTTAGTTTATGCCGTTTCACAGTGCCCTTGAGGTATCAGAATCATGAATTATTTATGCAATTACACACAGAGCACGAGAACCATAAAGATTGATTTATACATTCATACCTCTCTCTCTCTCTCTCTCTCTTTCCGTTCTTTCTTCTTCCCCCTCTCCATCTCTAGCTACTTTTTATTTTTTTATTCACTCCCTTTCCTTCCCCTCTCACTCAATATAACCTTCCCTCCTTCACACTCTCTATTTCTCTCTCCCTCACTGTCGTCTTCTCTCTTTCCTTGCTTCTCCTTCCTTTCATTTAATCATACTCACCTCTTTCTCTCTGTCCATACCCACATCATTCTCTCTGCCCCGCCTTCTCTGTCCACCCAACTCATTCCTTCTGTCACCTTCCATCGTCCCTCATTCTCTGTCTTTTTCCCTTTGTCCTTCCCTTGTTCTGTCTCTACTCACCTCATTTTCTCTGTCTCTCCCTCTCTCCGTCTCCTTCCCTCCCTCCTCGCCTCTCTCCCGCGCCCTCGTTAATCACTCTGGTTATCATACATTATTCCCTGACAAAAACCACCTCTCAGCTCACCACAGGCAGATCACAAACACACTGGCAAACTTACGAAACCAACCAATATACCCTTTGCTGCTCTGAAACAACAGCTTTTACGTCCGTCACAGATACATACTTCATTTTTTTCAGCTCTTTCATGAAGTGGATAATCTTCTCCATATTTGCCTAGCTATTACCTGGCGATTTTTTTTCCCCCAGAAAGAAGGAATCAAAGGCTTAGACCAAGCATCGCTTCCTCCGCCCGAAAGAAACCTAGGGATAATATAAAAAATAAAACTGAATAAACGAATAAATAAAAGTAACTGTCAGACTTAGGAAATTTCAAGAAAACTGTATACACTGCTTTTGAAAGACTGAAGTCATAGAAATGCAAGAAAGACGGACTGTGGAAAGATATACTTAATTTGATTTGTTGTGTACATGAAAAACTGACAATACCTGTTCCCTATTCCACCAAGGTGTTGTACAGAAAAAAGGTGATCATGTGAAGAAATACCGGCGCTACACGATCACCCGCGGAAAGAGTCATTTTTAAGCCTTAATTTTTTTCAGAATGTCCAGCGTGACAACAATAGCAAGACTGTATTACGACACTGCGATGGAGAGAGAGAGAGAGAGAGAGAGAGAGAGAGAGAGAGAGAGAGAGAGAGAGAGAGAGAGAGAGAGAGAGAGAATTTACGTTTGTCCTTGCATGTGCCAATCAGGGAGCTCATGTTGCCTCGTGCACCTGTAGCCATTGATTAAATAATACCCTTTCCAATTAACAACATCCCTCCACTAATGTATTCTGCACTGTATTTTATTTCCAAACTATTTTTTTCTAGTTCATAGGGACTTTTACAACTCTCAGGTACAGCTTTCACTGATTCATTCCGTACAACAGGTATTTTTGAAGTCTGAAACATAAATACTTCAGCGAACTGGAGGGATTTACGGCCATCTGGACCAAAACAAACGACAGTCAGGATTGCGACATCTCTCTTTTTTTTTTTTTTTTTTCCAGTGAGCACCAGAAGATTTTACACTGCTGTTTTAAAGCTGTTCAGCCTAGATCCAGTGATGATTACTCGATTAATCACAATAATGTTTAAAAGGTACAACAAATAAGACGCATGGATAGACTAAATGTTATGTCTAAGGCGCAGCAACTGCATGCAGAATACCTTTAGTCACTACGACAGCCAATTCAGCAGTACCTACACACCACTGTGATTCAGACAACCGACGCACCTTCACGGAAATGTTGTAAGAGCTTTCTTTTTAAATGCTGAAATAAAAAATGGCTTATCGACTTTGCAAAGACCATTAAGGCAGATAGCCAAATGGATTTAAGATATGATGAGTGGACATTCTGTGATCTTCATTATCCTTCCTACCCACATCAGCATCAGCGACAATTCACTTATAAATACTCTTATCCTCCGAAGTACACTGTGTCAATAACACCTTGGCGTACTCAAGAAAATGATCCTTTTATTCCAGTCTGAGTGAATTAGTGTGTCTGCGTGAATAATTTCCCAGGGATTCATTGCTTTCAAACCATGTGTGGAAAGTTGTAAAGTGTTTAATTAAGGCTGACATGGCTTGGTATGTGTTGGTGTAAAGGCAGTGGGTGGCGTGTGTCTTGCTGTTTATGGCATCATTTGCAACTGGAGTGCGGTGAGTGATGTAAGCCTTTAATTCGTTTTCATTTATATCACCAGTGTGTGTGTGTGTGTGTGTGTGTGTGTGTGTGTGTGTGTGTGTGTTACAGCTAGACCAACAGACAGACAGAGACGCTTCGACAGAAAAGTAGGGAATAGGTTAGGGAAAATTGGGATAGAGAAAGAAGAAGAGATAAGCTGGAGAGAGTGAGCAAAGAGAGGGAGAAGGGTGAAGGGCTTGTTAGAGGTGAAAGGTGGGGAAGAGAAGGAGGGAGGGCAGTGTGACAGAGAAAAGAGGAAAATAGTGGAACACAACAAAGGGGAAAAGAATGGAAGATAAACAAGAAGAAGAATGGAAGGGACAAGAGGAAGAGAATGGGCGGGAGAAGAGAGGAGGATGGAAGAGAAGAAGAAGAGAAAGGGAGGGAGAAGAGGAACGGCAAGAAAGAGTAAAGGGAAAAATTACTGAAAGACAGAAGGGGATTATCATGGAAGAGAGTAGAGAGGAAGGAAATGGTGGAGAAAAAAGAGTGATGGAGATGAATGGATGGCAACTGTAAAGAGAAAAGATGAGTAGAAGAGCAAAAAGGTGAGGGAAAACGAATGGAACGGAAAAAAGAGGAGGAGAATGATAGAGAGAGGAGACGAGAGGAAAAAGAAAGAGGAAGAATGGAAGAAAGAGGAAGAATAAATGGATCAGGAAAGAGCGGAGAAGAAAGGAGGGAAAAGAGAGAGGAAAACGGTAGAGTGAAGGAGAATATAATGAAGAAGGAGGAGAGAAGGAAGAAAAAATAGGGGAAGAAAAGGATAATATGAGGGAAGAGAGGAAAAAGAAGAGGGGAAAGAGAAGAAAAAGGGAGTGGAAAAAATGGAAGAGAGATGAGAGGGAAACAGAGGAAATGAATGAGAGAGAGAGAGAGAGAGAGAGAGAGAGAGAGAGAGAGAGAGAGAGAGAGAGAGAGAGAGAGACCGGGGGTGGGGGAAGGGTGGATGAGAGGAAGGAGGCGGAGAGTGGAAGATAGAAACAGGGATAGAAGAGGGAGGGTAGGAGTTAGAGGAGGGGGGAAGGGCTAGGTGTGAGGAGGAAGGGGTTAGCCAAGATTCCAGCCGCCTCGTGATGCAGGCAGAGTAGGTGAGAGGCTCTTATTGTACCCTTGACCTCATTTTCCCCTTTCGTCCCTCTTGCACCCGGCCTCATTTTCCTCTTGTTTTCCTCTTATCCCCAGGTGAAATGGAAGAGGCTAGGCGGAAAAATAAGGTTCAGTATTCAGCCATTTCCTTTGATGTGAGTGTGGAGGAGCCGCAGGCAGAGCGAAAAAGTAGAATCGAGTGTGGGGGGAAGAAAGAGAGACCCGTGTTGCAAGCTGAGACTACAAAGATGAGAAGGGGGGGTGTGGATTTTCCTTTTTATTTTATTATTTTTTTTTTTTGACCCCCCCGCTGCCTCTCGTGGATTATTGATGGTGTGGGGGTCGAGGGTGGCTTACTGGGGATCATGTGTTGAGGAGGGGAGGGGCAGGTGGGGGAGAGAGTGGGAGGAATAGGCGGGGGTGATGGGCAGTGAGGGGGAGTGGTAGGTGGAGAAGTGTGAAAGCTGGGAAGGGTAGGCGAGGAGTGAGGAGGGAGGAAGGCTAGGTAGGGGAGTAGAAGGGGAGGGGATGGGGAAGGGTAGGTGGTGGAGAGTTGGTCAGGGAGAGGGTGTGGCAGGTAGGGCATTGGTGAGGGGGGAGAGAGGGAGGGGTGAAAGGTAAGTATGGGATGGAGGGGGGAAGTGGGGTGTGTTAGGTGAGGGAGAGGGGAAGAGGTCGGGAAGGGGAGGTGAGGAAGAAAGGGAGGGAAGACGGGTTGGTGAGGGGAGAGAATGAGGAAGATTGATAGATGAAGGTGAAGATGGTAGATGGAAGAAGGGAAAGATGAGTCTAGTTTAACGACGGCAAAGAGAAGAAAATAACAGAGGAATTTGCTTCAGAGTAGGCTCTTATTTTCACATGTGTCTGTCTTTGGTTACAGTCTTGATAGTCAGTTCTCTGAAACCCGGCAGTCCTCGTACCACACACCTTCATATGTCACCAATTCGGCGCTAATACCCATCGCCCGTACTGAATACATGTAAGGTGTGTTTGGCAGGATATTAAAAGCGGGGGTGGGAAGGAGGTTACATGACATGTCGGTGGGATTTGTGGAAGAATCAGTAAACCGCTTATAAACTGCCATGTACAAAAGCTGACACACCTAAGCCATTATATCAAGACGTAATATACAATTGCATCAACAGTATTTTAAAATTCCTATTCCGTAATGAAACTATTGTAAAATCACCACTCATTAACAGGGAATATTACTGTTGGTTCATGATTTAATTGATTTATATATCAATGCAGTAAGGTAAAATAAACTCAGAAGCCTTGAGACTGAAATCCCCTATACAATACGCATATCATTAATTAAAGACACTACCTAATGATCAGCTTGCCCCTTTTCCTAACACTGCAGTTCATCAAAGAGGCTTTACTCCATATAAGCATAACTAATTTGGTACTTCAGGTACATATGGAGCTATTGACCATTCAGTGGGTGGGGGCTACTGTACCTCACCTGAATAAAACTGCCTGGCGGTAATCCAAATAACATACTTAAATGAGTATATACCTACACATGACTTAATTAAAATATCGCGAAACATTAAGAAAGAATTGTTTCCCTCAGCAGAATAAAAACACCAGACGGCAGCCAGAAGGTACGTAACTGGGTACTTGTACCCCAAGGGGCTAATAACACATAAATCTTCAGGGAAAGATTTGAATACACGAGAAAGCTTGGAAACCCTGCGTTCTTTATATCCTTGTGTAAATTACCATATTCATGGATCACGTACTTCCAGAGATTTACTGACAATAACACATATGTTTATGCTTGCAAACATATGAATATATGCTGGTACGATGAAGGTTCATATATATATAGATAGATAGATAGGTAGGTAGATAGACAGATGATATATAAATATAAACAGATAGATAGACAACAGTGGTGGCTTTAGGGGTGGTTAAATTGGGCAACTACCCCGGTCCCTCTCGCAAAGGGTGGACCCCACATTTAGCTAATATCAAAATATTATTGAAAGGCGTTTTAATGCGATTTTAGATAACATCCATTCACTTACCATCATAGATAAGTAAATATACTTTAGAACCTGGATTATCCTGTGAAAAATCTGTTGATAGGCCTATTTAAAAGTCAGGATATGAACATCACAATAATGCTGGAGGTACCCAATGTGACTCTCCTGCCCAGGGCCTCAAGAAGCGTAAGGCCATCGCTGATACAAATGGAAAAAGAGGCAGATGTACGCATTTGTCAGAATATATATGTTGACAGAATGGTAAGAGTGCTGCCAGGTTTCAGTCCGCGCTCAGTTATCGACCATTTACCATTGCTGGCGTTCATCACACACTCGCACTTGCATGTAAATCCCTTCATCCCCACCAGCCCTGTGTGTCCACGTAAATATTCATCAGCAGCCCCTGCAGCACCATTTATAGTATATCTATCTGTCCATCTATCTATCTATCTATCTATCGCGAGAGAGAAAGAGAGAGAAATATCTTTAGTTATTACAAGACTAATGATCGTTGCTTACAAACGATGAGTGCATATGAAATAAACGGAAAAGCTCGCTTATAATGAAAGACATGTAGAAAAAGGGTCTATGTCCAGGTGTTGGGGGGATTTTTCCAATGTTTTTCTTTCAATCTCAGTTACTCACTCCCATATAAACAATTCAGCAGAATCTGAATATGTAATGGAGCGCAGCGCAGCTCCATCACGGCTTTTTACCCTTGATTTGAACGCAAATAGCTTTTCCAAACAGCAGAATATCACACGATACATGAAAAAAGATATTGGCTCCCATGTTTCAGTTTTGGTCAAAATTTTTAGGTAGCGAATATTTTTCCTTAAGTTTTAAATGCTGGTGTAGTAGACAGTGGTTGATTTTTTTATTCTTTTTGCTCTAGTATAACACACGGATCGTTTTTTTTTTTTTTATTGGACATACATAAATGATTCCTTTCTCAATCGATACTACATAGAGTCGCGAGACAACACAATGATGTCGAGTACTCTAAAAGTACCAAAAAAGTTTTGATGTAGTATTCCCTACCAGCAGAATTAGATGAGTACTGGGAAAAGCACTTTTGACAACAGTGCAGATGGGCGTAATGGGAGTGGTAATGGTTGTCGTGGTGTTCTTTGTAGCGATGCATGTGGTGGCTAGCACAGAATGGCTGCTGGTGTTGGTGGTGGTGGTGGTGTGGTGGTGATGGAGAAAATAATGGGAGATACAGGGATCCTGATAGTGAGGGAAACGTTGGATGTAACAGTGGTATGGGTGGGCGGTAAGTATTTATGTGGTATTAAGCTGCTTGTGTTATTTACAAGCAGTTTCCTACAAACCAAGCATTTCTAGAAATAAATTCGTTCATAATTCTGTGCGTGAGAAAGCCTAAATATCGTGTCAAACAAAAGGACACTTTTGATAAAAAAAAAAAAAATCATCCAGAAAATGCTTCTATATTATCTCTTGAAGAAAATGATCTATAAATAACATATCCTTTCATTTCCAAACTTTCGAAATAAATTCAGAACTTATGAAAAAGACTGAGACATTAAAAAGAGAGTTTGTCCAAGGGGAATTGCCCTCGCCACAACTGGAGGAGATATAAAAAGAATTCCTTAGAAATGGAATGGAAGAAAAATATGCCATCCTACAATAAAAAAAATGTAATACTGCACTAAAATATAGTATCAACAAGTATAATCATGCAGCAATGTCACGGAATGATAATGGAAAAACTTTACAGAGCTGAGGTCAGAATGATACAGGTCATATTCTGTATTTCACCCGCAATTACCCAGCAAGTGATGGCCAAGGTAATGACGTCCTCATTACCTCAGCGTCAGAAATAATTCATTTTTTACGGCCTGCCTTTTTTTGTTTTTTTACGAACTATGTTTACCTTACTAAATACTGTCAGAGGTGTACATTTCTTTATACTGGTGTACAGCCAATATTATTCATGCATGTTTAGAGTATCTATCTATCTTTCCCTCTCTCTGTCTGTCTATCTATCGCCAGACGCCTTAATCTCGAAAAGAGGTGGCCACAAACAAATTAACCTCCATTTCGCCCTGGTCGCTGACATTTGGCTACCCCACCTCCTCCAGCTTAAAAAAAAAAAAAAAAAAAAAAAAAAAAAAAAAAAAAGGATTATACTGTTACCTGGGGAAGGTGATAATATTTAAGACTAATTCTTTTGACCATGTTGCAACATGCATAAATTTTCATCGTTTTCAAACACCAGTTCAATAAAACGAACTGCAAACATTCTCTAACTAAAACAATTTACTATATCAACAGTCTTTACTTTTCTAATGTAACCCGATGATTCTTGCCCAGTTTCCTTTCATGTGTATCTTCAAAGAGCTTACCTCGTAATTAAATGCAATGGAAGGTTTGGTATTTGATTCTCGCAACTCAGACAAGGCTGAGAAGTATCGCATTTAAGTGAGGCGACTATTGCGCGTGGGGAGTTTGCTGAGAGTTGCGGTCTGGACAAGGCTCTAATTATAGGCACCTGGGGCAGTTTCTTGGAAGTTCGCTAACGCTGAAATCATAATTACGTTTGTGGAAATAGGAAACTAACACTGTGCTCTTACCACCACTTAATACAAAGAAGAATAGTTTTCTTGTACAACGGTCTCTTCCTTTCAGTAAATGAGTGTGGGATATGGTGCTTGAATAACTAGAGAATCACCTGCTTCCCTTAAAAATAAATGAATAACAAATAAATAAGAGTTAGATCCCAGGCTGGTGCAAGGAACAGATAGTGATCTGACTTTCAATAAAACAAACTTTGCACATCCTCCCCAAGACCCTGCGACATGTCCAAATAATTCCTCTCTTAATACAATTTTACCAGTCCTGAATGAAACAGCCATGGTATGCACTGTATTTAGCACGGATACCCACTAACTTCTATATTGTAAAGTGAAGGTGTGTGGCATATAAGAGGACTACTATGCGTGTATCGGGAATCGAACACATAAAAAAAAAAAAAAAATTGCCCACGAATGCGTATCACCGCCATCACTGAAAAACTAGATCAGTAATCCTCTGCCAATAGGAGGCATATCACTGCTGCCTCTCCAAAATTGAAAAAGAAAAATTCGCCGGCCGCGTGCTGCTGTCTTTTTCTGCTTTGGATCTGACGACGCAAAGCCGCCACTAATGTTCATGTCGTTCACCCACAACGCGCTGGCTTGCCCTCAGCCTCTTCATCTTTACCCTCCAGCCAGTATGTCATCCATTTGAGTGTGGTGCCAGATACAATTAGCTCTGATGTTCATCTCCACACTTGGTCGTCTATAATAGCCCATGATCGTGTGTCTGACATATTAAGTATTTCAAAATTCGCTGACAATCTTGTATAAACAACATTAACTATTTCAGCCCAAGGACGTTCATTTTAAATCTGATTCTTGCTACCTTCATACGATATTATTGAGCTCAGGAAGAGACATCAGGCTGTTAAGCGGTTAATAACAATTCTGCCTATTCCCGTCGCTACAAATTGGCTCTACAAAGATTAAGAAAATCGTCTTAATGCAGCAAAAAATAAACTAAAGCATGTATTGTTCTGCTGGAAGTGATTATGACTCCCTTTATCAGTACTGGCATCTATCTTGACTACATTAAGCTGTCAAATGGTACAAATTTGTAAGGCTGCAGAGTTCACAGCAAGTAAAGGAGAAATGGGACAGAAGGAAGGAAGAGAACAATATAGGAGGGCCTAAAGGAAGGTAGATGGAATGACGATGTGAAGGGAAAAGGGGAGATATATGGTGGGGGATGAAAGAAGACAGTCGCTAAGAATTTTGATGTGTTTTGCAAATCCTCCACATCTCAATAGACTATGGCCCTGATTCTAACACTCTCATTGTTATTACTATTATTATCATTATTAAGAACTCCACATTCTGTGGAGTTCTTATTGATATTGTAGATATCATTTCTTTTGCGGGGAAGATTTAGAAGGCTGGCATTCCAAGACCGTTCGAGACAGAGACTTCAAATTATCAGGAGTAATGCGTCATGCATGCAGGCTCCTTTTGGCACTTTTTTTTTTTACCCTAGCACTAATGCCTTCTATGTTTTTTTTGTTTTTGTTTTTTTTCAGTTTTTTTCCCTCCTGCGCAGCAAAAACTACTGAATCGATTGCATTGCAAATGTTCCACTATGTAGTCGTCTATTTATACAAGTGCACCTGGGTACTGATATTGAGGTCCCACTTTTTGAGACATTGAGCCTGAAACTGCTAAATCGAAACTATTTGAACGATTCTGACCAAACTCGGGGGGAAATGTAGTAGTCATGTGTGAACATGATTTGCAGCGTATGAATGACCTTGACCTTGATCTAGAGGTCACAGGTCAAAATCGGTAAAAAATTTTTAGTCACATCAAAAGGCCCTTAATATTAGGTGTACAATGATAAAAGTATTTTCAGAATACTAAGAGTGTCTACTTTTAAAAATTTCATAACAGCAGTTATGACACAGTACCGGTAATATTTTCTGACGTTTTATGACGGTTTTTGAATCTGCCATCAAAATACTATGTATATTTCAAAGACTGCACACCATATATGATGTATAAATGTGGATTTTTTTTTTTTTTTTTGTCATAATCTGGAATGTGGGATTATCATCTGGAATGTGGAGTACTTTGAGTATTGCTTCAGCAGTTTAAGAATTTTAGTTATTACTATTGTTATTATTATTATTATTATTATTATTATTATTATAATCATTGTTATTATCATTATTATTATCATTATTATCATCATCATCATTATATTCAGTTATTATTATTATTATTATTATTATTATCTTCCGTTTTCGTTTTCATTCATTTATCTTCCGTTTTCGTTTTCATTCATTCTTTCTTCTTCTACTCCTACTTCTTCTTTCTCCTATTCCTCCTCCTCCTCCTACCGTGGGGCGTCTGCCTGTGCGGCTAATTATACTGCATCGCTGACGACCTGGACAGTCCTTCCGTAACGACCCTCCACCACCTCAAACTTTGACGAAATCATTATCGGTTTTCGTAATGAGTATGGGGATCATTTTTACGAGCTCCTCCTCCACTCGGCCCTTCAAGGTCAAGGGTTCCACTAACAGGTCGAGGAGAAAGAGGAGGTGAGGATGAGGAGATGGGGGGAAATGAGACCAGGAGGAGGAGGAGGAGGAGGAGAAATGCAAGTGACGGCGAAAAGGAGGAGGAAGTATGAAAGATGTGGTGGTGGGATAGAGACGTGTAATAAGAAGGAAAAAAAAAAAAAAGAGAAGTGAGGATCAGGTGCAGGAGGAGGAGAAGGATGAGGTAAGAGCAAAGAGAAGGAAGATATGAGAACGAAGAATGAGGGAAGGAGGAAAGGAAAAGAGGAGGAGGTGAGGAAAGGTGGAGGTGAGAGTGAGGAAAGAGGAGGGTAGGAAAGAAAGAGGGTGAGGTGAGAATGAGGAAATGGATCAGGTGAGGACGAGGAGTGAGAAAAGGAGGAAAGAAAAGCAGCAGGAAGTGAGGATGAGAAGGAGGGGGTAAGACGGTGGACAAGGAGGTGAGTAAGAGCGAGACGAGTGAGGGAAGGAGGAAGACAATGAAGAAGGCAAGAAGTCTAATCAGATCTATACATTCTCGTCGGTTAAGAAGCTACCTGACACCTTTTCCTTCTACTGCTTATTATATGCTACTATCCTCTTATATTTATCCAGTCTTTTTATATTCTTAGGTTCCCGTGACCGAAACATACATGAAATAATCGAATGGCGTTGCTGAGAACAGAATATTGAAGTTGTTACTCCCATGAAAGCTAGTATCAACGTAACTTGCATAGACGTCGTACAAAAGGATATCAGCGCTCCACAGACATAAATAAACTGATAAAACAGATGTGCTTGGAAGCGTCTTTTGGCCACAAGCATATGGCCCTGGGATCTGACGGATGGAAGGGAAGAAAAGAGTGAATCTAAAAAGGAAAGGAGGAATAAAATAATGGGACCTGGTAAATGGAAGAGGATAGGCAAGAAATATCTCTCTATCTATATACCTTGGCTGCTTCCACCAAGGAAAGGGAGGTAGCCGAGACAGGACGACACACCTCCAATTACTCATCCACTCAAACACATTCATTCACATCTTAGCCCCAAAGGGAAGAACGGACAGATCCTCACTGCACCACACCGGACGAGGGTCAACTGCGCAGCGCAATCAGTGACATCCGCAGCAGGGCCCAACAGCAGAGTTGGTTTACCCCTGCCACATCATAACAGACCCATCCCCTTACCCGCACCTGACCTGACTAGCTGATCAGACCAAATGCGGAAGAATATCCCCTCAGGGCTGCGTCATCACTTATTCATTCACAATTTATCTCCATTTATTTCTGTCACGCACAGCCACTCTTCCATGTTCAACAGACATCCCTTTCGCATCCAGTGCTTTCTTCACACTGTCCATCCATCCTATTCGTGGTCTTCCTCTCAGCCTTACACCTCTCACATCAGATCTAGTTATCTTTTTCACCAATCGCTCATTATCCATTCTCTCCATATGCCCTAACCATCGCAACACCCTCTGCTCAACTCTACCAGCCATCTCCCGAACAACTCCAGTTCTCCTTCGCACTTCATCATTTCTCACTCGATCCATACGCGTCACTCCACACATACTCCTCAGACACCTCATCTCCATTACATTCAAACTTTTCCTCTCTGCTACACCCATATTCCATGTTCCATCCCCATATAACGTAGTCGGTACCACAACACCCTCATACAGCCTTCTCTTTATATCTATTCTAAGCGAACGACATCTAAACATTTTTTTTCATTCCTCCCAGCACCTTTCCTACTTCATTCATTCTAAACTTCATTTCTGCATCTATTCTTCCATCCACAGCAACATGTGACCGTAAATACTTAAAACACTCTACCTCCTCAAGCAACTCACCATTCAAAACTATATTCATCCTCCTACCGTCTACCAACCTCGTACACTTCATCACTTGACTCTTATTCTCATTTACTCTTAATTTCCTCCTTTTACACACCCTTCCAAACTCCTCTACCAACTGTCTCAAGAAACATAATATGAAGAGAAGGGGGAAAAGAGAGAAATGGGAAGAAACTATTGCAAAGGGAAAGGGATAAAATGGAAGGTGAACAAAGAGGCAAAGAGAATAAGCATTATGTGCACAGAAAAAAAAAAAAAAGAGAAAATAACTGAACAGAGAAAGGAGGCAGGAAGAAATGAAAAGCGACCAGAAAAATTAGATATAGAGGAGGAAGATAAATTCCTGAAAAAATAATAGAGAAGTGATAAAGACGTTAGTGGTACGTGGTGGCGACCATCATCCACTCACTTGATGTAGTGCTGCCTACTTCTTCCTTAGCCTTTATCATTCTTTTTCTGTGCCTGTACTCCTCTCTTCCTATTTCTCCCATCTTTCCTGTCACTACTTATTGTTTTTCTTTCCGTTACAGGTGGCTTTACATTGAGTGACAAGCCAAATGGTTTCCTGTAAGCCAAGAAACCATTTACAACGCTGGTTGGTAACCATATAAGCAAACCATACGTGCTTCCTACGTGTCAAGTGGGTTGGTGGAGGGTTAGTGCCCCTCCCTGTAAAACAAATAACTCAGCGTCAAATGGCCACCCCGTACGGGATTATGGCGTCTGGCAATAGATAGATAGATTGATAGATAAAGACGCCGGAAGGTAAAGATGAGACAGAGAGTGGCATGAAAGGGGTTCTAGAAAGCAAAAGTGTCTGGGAAGTGGCAAAGAGAAAGTGATAAAGACACGGAAAGAAAAGGAGAAAAGTATACTGAGAAAGTCAAAAGACGATACCGTGCCTGGCGGTGAGAGCAGGAATCATAAAAAAAAGGTTAGGAAGAAATTAGAATAGCAGAGAAGGGAAGGTCATATGGATCATTTAGAAGTGAAAGTCATATATTTGGAAAGCAACATCATCACTAAAATCATCATCAGTATTGCCACCATCATCATCGCCGCCGTCGTCGTCGTCGTCCTCTTTAGCACAAAGGAAAAAGTCAGATATTCAGAAAGCATCATCCTCATCATCATCATCATCATCATCATCGCCTTCATCGTCATCCTATTTCGCACAAAAGAAGCACGGGACAAAAATAAATTCAAGAATAACGACAGGAAACGAACACAGGTAAGGCAAAAAAAGAAGAAGATGAAGAAGGTGAAGAAGTGAGAAATGAAAAAATAAATGAATAAATGATAGGAGAAAGAAGACTAAGTGAACAGAACAGTAAATACTGTAAATGGGGAAGCTAGAAAAACTGAAAACAAAATGGAAGAAGCCAAAGGGTCTTAAAACTAACTGATGAATGAGGGAAAGAGAAAGGAAAAGGAATAAGGGGGAGGGACAGGAACATAAAATGGAAGAAAAATAGGAAAATGGGTGCGAGCAGCAATAAATGAACAGAGGGAAGAATGGTGAGGAAAGGAGATTAAGGAATGCGAGCAATGAAAATGAATGAAGCGAAGAATGAAAAAGGAAGGCAATATAAGAATGGGAAGAAGAGAAAGACTGGAAGAAGCCCAAGGGGTAACAAAAAAAAATGGGAAGAGAAAAAAGAGAGACATCAAAAGAATAAACCGAAGATAGAAAAAGGAGGGAGTCTAAAGGGTGCGAGCCACAAAGCATTTCGAGAAGAGGAGGCGTAAAGGCAGAAGACAGAGGGTTGGGTAGTGGCGGCTTACATGTGCGAGCGAGTGGACACCTGGTAGCCCTCAGGGAAACCGGGGAGGCTCAGCAGTGTTCTGTAAAACCAACATGCAGCAGCCGGGACGCAGAGCTGCCATTTATATACAGTTTATTGCTCAATAGAGAGACGTTTACTTCCACATAACAACCTCTTTATTGACGCCCATTGATTTTATTTTACTTTTCTGTGATATTCCTTTTTTTTACATAGCTCATCAGCATTCCGGAAAACCAACATGCAGCAGCCCGAACGCAGAGTTGCCATTTATAGAGTTTATTGCTAGATCTAGAGTTTTTTTCTTTCCCGTTTGCAACAGTTATTCTGCGGGGATTCATATAAGTTTAAGGATATTTTTCAGGGATTTTCCACACATTACTCTCCTCATCTCCTTAGTGTTCCGCAAAATCGAGCCTGTAGCAGCCCGGGTTTAGAGCTGCCACCTTAAGTTTATAGCCACATCCAGAAATATTTGTTTTCATTTAGTAACAGCAGTTTTACAAATTTTCATCCGTTTTAGGTAATTATTCAGGGATTTTCCAGAGATTATTCTACTTAGCTTCTTGTTGCTCCCCCAAATCAACATGCAGTCTGGACACATTGCCATTTCATTGTGTTTATAATTTATCTAGTGTTATATTTCCACAGAGTAACAGTTTTTAATGGATGCTTATCAATTTTTGGCTGTTTAGCGTATTTAAAAGCGATTATTCTATTTCCCCTCTTTTTTTTTTTTTTCTTTTCGCTTAACCACTTTCTAACAATATCTGAGGGCAAAGTCACTGACCACTACCAATTTACTTTTTAAAACTCTGCTTAGGATACTGCCGGACAGTCCATCACCTGAGCTGTCTACCCCCACGGCTACCTCTGCCAGAAGGAGGAGGAGGAGGAGGAGACGCGGGAAGAGGAAGAGGAGGAGGGGGAGGAGGATGTTGAGGAAATTAATGTGTGTACCATCACCACCTTGAGGGGCTGAAAAATAAAAATAATACATATAAGTTACAGACGACCACTGCCTTGGTTTAGCTAACTCTTTCATTGAAGCTGATATACTTGGGCATTTCTTTCTGGCCAGTGCCACGGAGTTTTGTTCAGGTGAGAGTTCCTGACTGTCAAATGCTTCAGAAAATATCCCGAGCAGTCACTTCTCTGTTTCTGTATGTTTAGGAAATTTAATCATACTGTACTAACCCCTGGCGCTTGCAGAGAAAAATCCAGCCAGTCAAAGAGCCTAATGAAGTGGCCAATGTTGGAGTATTGTAACTGCATGTCATTGTTTTTCGAAATAAGACAAAATCTATAGAGGCAATATTTTCGGGGAAATGCGTTAACATTTCCCAAAGTCTGTTTCTTATAAGGAAATACATTGATTTATTTGTACTCCTAAATCACAGGAAACGAACGGATCATGGAAAAAGCTGATTACAGGACTCGCTGAAATTGAACTCATTCAGTATCGTAACTGCGTCCTGGGCCGAAAAAAATAATTACGGGAGATGGGATTATTATTTTTTTTAATGTATAGTTGTTTTGTGTCGATGTTCTGGTGGTTCTCGTCCACATTTTTACAGCTCTCGGGCTCAGTTCTCAAGGCCTTCAATAATAATCTCAGAAAGAGGTTTAGAGATATGTGGCCGAGAAATATATAGTACATGGTAATTTTCCATTCAAACAGACTAGAAATAAAGGCGTGAGGCCGTGGCAAAGACTTCTGGCAGGAAGAATAGAGAGAACAACAATACAAGAGGAAAGAGATAAAACACAAAACATTTTCCCCCCTTGCGACATGTAAAAAATCGCTGAAAGGACGAAGAAAAAACTTGGGTCGCAGGAAAAAGTATGAATGCTTCCAGGGACACACACACACACACACACACACACACACACACACACACACACACACACACACACACACACACACACAGAAAGCAGATACGGAGAAGCAGAAAGACAGAGAAAGACAGAAACAGATAGACATAAAAAAAGAGAAGTGTGTAAAGGTGACAGGCTCCTACAGACACATCTCTCCTTCAACCACTACACATCACCTGGCTGTCAGTCTCCTCCCAGACACATGACACTGACCTTCTCTCCTCGCGGGTCTTCATGCTCGGTTGCATTTTAGAAGGGAGGACTTGTGTTTCTCTCTGTCATCTCTTGCCTTTTCTCTCTGTGGGGAGCGATGAGGTGTGTGTGTGTGTGTGTGTGTGTGTGTGTGTGTGTGTGTGTGTGTGTGTGTGTGTGTGTGTGTGTGTGTGTGTGTTACAAACAGACGAACAGATAAATAGATAGATAGATAGATTGCTAGATAAATGAATGGATGGATGGAGAGACAGACAGATAAATCAAGAGAGAGAAACAGATATAGATACAGATTAACAGACTGTCAGATATATAGACAGACACAGACAGAGGACAGGCAGATAAATCGAGACAGACAGAGAGACCAAGACCAAGAAAGAGATTGAGTATATACAGTGAGCGATGAACAGAGAGTGGCTTGAAGAGAGAAGATAAAAAATACATTATATCGTCCAGTGAGAAATGAACAGGGGGGCTTTAGGAGTGGTAAGATGTATTTGGATCAAATATTTACAGTAAGACAGATGGTGAAGAAAGTATGTGAGATGATTTACAGGGTATTCACGGCATTACTGGATCTGTAAAAAGTGAATAGCATTCAAAGGCTCAGTGCACTTCTACATTTCATTTCCGAATTTGACTACAGTTTTAGTAGGCCTGTAACCTCCAAAAATACATAACAATCCCCAGAAATACTGCCTATGAATTTAAGGTAAGTAATGTATATTCCCTTCCATTATTATCCTCACATGTATGGAAGTGGAGTTGTGTAGGTCAGTAGCCCTGTAAAGAAGAGGTTGTGTGTGTGTGTGTGTGTGTGTGTGTGTGTGTGTGTGTGTGTGTGTGTGTGTGTGTGTGTGTGTGTGTGTGTGTGTGTGTGTGTGTGTGTGTGTGTGTGTGTGTGTGTAGGGGGGGGTTACAAGAAAAGGTAGCCACAAGGGTCTCATAAACATGTCACCAGGGAAATTATCAGTGTATTTCAGGTAGTAGGTGGCTGGTAATCCTCAACCCAGGGAGGTACCAAAAAAAAAAAAAAAAAAAAAAAAAATGTGTGGAATCAATTTACCCACACAGCTATCATTCTTGTAGGCTCCTTTACCTCGACGGCGTTTCTTATATTCCACTTTTTATACTATAGGTGATATTAATTTTATTCATTATAGTCGTGTCTCTTCGTTGTGAAAGGGTTAGGGAAATCTGCCTCTAACTCGTATTAGAATGCTTTTCCCTAATCTGAACAAAATCGTTACATGGCAGCAAAAATAAATAAGAAGACGTCACTGTGTTTTGTTTTGGTCTTAAATTACTCCTCTATTGTGAATGGTTTACAATTGGTTCATACAGTAGCAGCGACAGCAGCAGTGGTATCAACAGCAAGAAAAACTATTACTACCGGTACTACTATTACAACTACTAATACGACAATATCATTCTTTAATACCGTCTTTGCCTCCCATACTATTTCCTCCATCCAGCTGTTCACCACGATCTGTCTCCTTTATCCACACATCTTCTGCCCCCACCCACCTCTTTAGTCACTCAACCTTGCTACTTTATTGTCGTATCCCCTATTCACTCCGCTCAGCCCACCTGTTTCTCCAAGCCATCTGTCTCACAAACATTTCCCTCCCAGTCCACTTCATTCTCCTGCCAGCCCAGTCTCTCTTCCGCCCATCATTCTCCTCTCTTCCATCCAGTGTGTTTCGTCATGACATTTATACCTCATCCTTATCCCCCATCCTTCTTCAGCCAATCTTCGTTCAGCTTACCCCTTTATTGCTTCTCTTTCCACCCTAACTCCCCCGCCCTTCCTCGCCTAACATACTTCCATCCTGTTTTCCAATTCACTCCACTTACACCGTATCTTTCTCCACTTTCATCTCATCTCATCACCTCCCTCCACGTTACCCTCTTGTCCATTCCACTTCCCTCCAGTCAACGTTTCTTCCCACTGCATCCCCTTCCATTCTATCTTCCTCCCTCTCCCTCCGACCACTCTATCTTCCCCCTCCACTCCACCTCCCCTCACCTCACCCCTCAAGTCCATCTTTTAACACCAAATTTCTCGACACTTCGACTACATTTTTGTTTCACATTTTTTTAAATCCATATCCCTCTTGAGTTCCCTCCCCTCCTAGTTTTTCTCCACCATCCCTTCCACTAACCACCCCCCCCTTCACCTTCCTCCCCACCCTAACTTCCACCAAATTTCCAACTACCTTTCTCCACCCAGCTTTTCTCCATCCTCCCCTTCTATTCCACCTATCTACTCCATTCCTCCCACCACTGACACTCTCCAACTCCACCATCCCCTCACTCCACGTGCCCACCGTCTCAGTACATCTCCATTCTGTCTTCCTCTCCACTCCAACTTTCTTTGAACTCCATGCTCCAGCAATTATATTTCTCTGCTTTTGTCTTTTCCCCAGTCGACGTGCTTCCCCACTCCGCCTGCCTCTCGATTCCACCCGCCTCCCCACTGCACTCACCTCCACATAGCGTCAGCCTCCCATTCCACCTGGTTCCCTACAGCCCATGTCCCACTTGCCTTTCCACATCCACCTTCATTCCCATCCCATTTCCCTCTCCCCCTATTCCACAACCCTATTCCGCCTTCCACCTCATCATCCCCAGGCCCTCCATTCTGTTGCCTTCTTCCTTCATTCCACCTGTCCGCCCTCCACCTCTCCTCAACCCGCCTTCTGTTCCACTTTCCTTTTTCTTTTCCACCTTCCATCCTACCACCCGCCCTTCCTCCACCTTCTTCTTTCATATCACCTGCTCCTCACTTCTGATTATGCCCACTCCCACCGTACTCCATCTCGCTCTCTCTGTTCCATCTTTACCACACTACCATCCCTATCCCCCTCCACTACCCTCTCTCTCTACTAAAAACACCTACTTCTCACTGTCTTTATCCTATCTCTCTCTCTTTTCCACCCTCCTTCCCAGTATCCCCCTTCCCCTATTCCACTGCCCTTTCACTCCATGCTACCTTCTTATTCAACAACTCCCCCACCTCCCCTCCCTACTCCACAGCCCACTCCCAATTCCACCTTCCACCCCACAATCCCTTTCCTATCTTAATAAAGTCTCCACATCAAAGTGTGGAGACCTACTCTATTTCCTCCACTCCTTTAATCTTTCACATGCTTTAGTAGTTTTGCGTCGTTCCTTTGTTTCTTCACCAATTTGCCTCAAACTTGGCAGAGTTATTCCTTGGGCCAGTTCCCCCGATTTTTTTTTTTTTTTTGCTTAAGCTTTTTAAATGGATTTATGGAGCCAAACTTCTAATCATATAGACACGCAAATTTTGCGATCCTTTGTTGCAGTACATGTATTTATCACCATGGCAACTTGCACAGACACCGCAGAAGCATATCAATGCGCTGTAGATGTGTGGAGACCATCTTGCACTGCCTGGGCAATGTCAGCATTCTTGTGAAGGTAGTATTTCAGGAACAGTGGTTGTGTGGGAGAAAATTAAGTAAACATACGTCCGCTGGATGATTATTACCTCTCCCATCAAGCAGATGGGATGACCAATCGTGGATCATGAACCGTAAAAAGGTGGTGTCCCTCTTGCGAATTCAGTAAATTTTCAGAGAAAATTTGGTTAGGGTGTGATTAGTTCCACCTGTTTCTCACTCTGCCTTCTCCCTCCCTGTTCCACTCTTCTATCCCACCTCCTTCCCCCTCTGTTCCCCTGCGTTTTTCTACTCCCACTCCACCATCCCGTTCCAGCCTCTCCTGCACACAGCCCCCTTCTCCGCTGTTCCACCCACCTGCCAACCTCACTTCAGTTATCCACCCCTCCCCTTCCCTCCTTTTTTCACCCCGTCCCTTTTTTCTTTTATTCCCCGAGCCTTCACTCTCACTGACTCCCGTCTCACCATCCCCTTCCACCACTTCCCCCAAGCTCTACAGTACGTCCAGCCCGCCCACCCACCCACCTAGCTATACTCCCCAGTTCACCTCCCCACCACTTCACTCTCCCTATTCCTCCCACCTACTGTTTCTCCATTGTTCCCCTAGCTCTCCCCACTCTCACACCTCCCTTCCACCATCCCCCTCCCAGCCTCTATTTCACGTTCTATGTACCCCCTCACTGTCCCATCTCTCTGTTTCCTCATGCACTCCCCCAATCCCGTTTCCAGTTTCAACTTTCTTCCCCCTCCCCCTCCCTTTTATTCCACTACCTCTCCACTCCCATTCCACTGTCCCCTCCCAGCATCTGTTCCGCGTTCTCACTCCCTCCTGACCATTCCACCTGTCTGTTCCCCCACCTACGCCTCTTCCTATACCATCCCCTCTCTCCCTCTTCTATTCCCCTACCTCTCTCCACTCTCACACCTCCCACTCTACCATCGTCTTCCATCTTCTGCGCCACACTCTCCCTCCCCATCGTCTCACTTATCTAATCTCTCCATTCACCTCCGGACTTCACCAACCTCTTTCACTACTACACCTATCTACCATCTCCCCTCCGCCTTATTCTCCCCTCTTCTCCTCTACTCCCATCTCTCTCTCTCTCCAATATCACACCTCTCACTCCATCATCCCTTCACACCCTATACTCCACATTCTACTTCCTTCCCCCGCCATCCCACCTCTCTACTCTCTCCACTCGACCTCCCTACACCAGCTACCCCTTCCCTACCTCACCTATCCACCACCTGGCCCCTCCTGCCTCTTCTCCTCCTCGGGGCGCGTTACGACAGACTTTTATTTAGGTTATCGACAGCGGCCTGATATACGATAGTTCCCCTCCAGCACACGCGTCGCTCCATCTTCTTTTTTATACTTTCACTTCACTTTTTTACTACTCTGGTCCCGCCTATTTCCGCTGTTTTCTGCTTCTACTTCCTGTCTTAATTATGTATACTTTTTCCATTCCTCTTTTCTGCCGTGTCTGCTCTCTTTCATTCCATTTATTCTCTAGACGTCTCTACATTTTCTTTCTCAGGCTTTCACTTCACATTTTTGCTACTCTCGTCCCGTCTGTTTCTACTGTTGTCTTATTTTACTTCCTACCGTTTTCTGTTTAACTGCTTGTACTATTCCTCTCCACGTCTCTCTCTCTCTCTCTCTCTCTCTCTCTCTCTCTCTCTCTTACAACTCGTCGCTTGATTTTAATTCTATTTCTTTTTCTTTTTTTTTTCCTACTCATGCACAGATGAGTCCTCACTATTTTCATTTTGATCTCACCATCTTTCTCGCACCTCTTCTTATTTTTTTTTCCTTCTCTCCTCTTTCAAAATGAGGGAGCATCTCTAAGGCGGCCCTGTCCGTCTGTCTCTCACTGAAGATTTTGAAATTTAAGGTGCTTCACTCCCACAGACGACTTTAGCAATGCCACACCACACACCATACAGGACTCCCTTACCACACCACACCACACACCTCACACAATTCCCCTACCACACCACACACCATACAGAACCACCCTACCACACCGCACCACATCACACACCACACAGAATCACACTACCACACCACACCATACGCCACACAGAATTCCCCAACCACACCACACCACACACCACACAGAATCCCCCTACCACACCACACACCACACAATTCCCCTACCACACCGCACACCACACACAATCCCCCTACCACACCACACCATACGCCACACAGAATCCCCCTACCACACCACACACCACACAGAATCCTCCTACCACACCACACACCACACACAATCCCCCTACCACACCACACCACACACCACACACAATCCCCCTACCACACCACACCACACCACATGGAATCCCCCTACCACACCACACCACATGGAATCCCCCTACCACACCACACCACATAGAAACCCCTACCACACCACACCACATGGAATCCCCCTCCCACACCATACCACATGGAATCCTCCTACCATACCACACCACATGGAATCCCCCTCCCACACCACACCACATGGAATCCCCCTACACACCACACCACATGGAATCACCCTACCACACCACATCACATGGAACCACCCTACTACACCACACCGCACACTACACAGAATCACCCTACCACACCACACCACACAGAATCACCCTACCACACCACACCACATGGAATCCATCTACCACACCACACCACACAGAATCACCCTACCACACCACACCATACCATACCGACTCACCCTTCCACACCAAGGGCCCTGAAGCTCCCGGATGCAGTAACTTCTCACTTAGTATACTTTCACCCCACGTCTTTACAAATCCCTCTCTGTCTATTTTCTCTTTCCAATTCTTCTTAATTAGTTTCCTTTTCCTATTGACCTTATTTTCACTATTAAAAATTACTATTTCTCCCTGCTCTTTTCTAAACTATAATTGCTCTCCCTTTTTCTGCTTACAATACACTTAAATTTCTTCCTCATGTTCGACTTCCTCCCTCCTCTTATTATCCACACGTCGCTCAGTTTTTTTTTCTTTCCTCCCTTTTCTTCTCTCACCCCTCCCTGTCCATCAGTTTCCTTCTCTCTCTCTCTCTCTCTCTCTCTGTATATAGATAGCCTAGACAGATATACAGACAGATATCCCGTCTATCACTTATTTTTACCCTTCCTCCCACGTTTTAGCGCCATTGGTTTCTCGTCAGTTTCTGTCCACACCTCGTTTCCTATTCTTCTGACTTTCCTCATGTCTGTCGTCGTTTTTTTCAACTTTCCCTTGACTGATTTTGTATTCTCCACCACTCTCTCTCTCTCTCTTTCCTTCCTCCCTTTTTTTCCTGTCTGCACTCCACCTTTTTCTTCTTGCTTTCTATCAGCTTCGGTTTTTTCCTTTTATTCTGATCCTTCCATTTACAGCTCCATTTCTTTATTAACTTTCATCTGCCTGTGTTTTATCTCTCCTCTTCGCCGTCACGTAGTCATTCTGCTTCCTCTTCTGTTCTCTTGTTCACTATAATTTCTTTCTTATGTATTTATATCACACTTCTAGTATCACCCCCTCCCCCCCAAAAAAAAAAAATGTTTATCGATTCATTATAGTCCCTCCTTTGCTATTCAGGTCCTAACTTTTCTATTTTTTTCTTATATCTTATGGTTCACCCAACTTGGCGGAGATTTTCGTCACTGCACGTCTTATTTCCTAAACATTAATGGTAAAAAAAAAAAAAAATACAACGGCTCTACGTCCTTTCCATAGCACTTTTTTTTTTTTACTTGCACCAAAATTAACATTCAAGGTGGAAAGATGGCTTACTTACTTCTAGTTAAAGTGAACAAAGGGTAGTCGCTTAACCTGTCTTTCCCTGTTTTTCCCTTTCTTTCTTTAATCTAATCTGTCCCTTTCGTTCTTCTCAGGTCGTCATTATTATTTATTTTTTATTCATCACTTCTCCAACTCTTGGCATTAACTATTCTGTTCCTTCCCCGAGTCCTCCCATTTCGTGTTTTCATGTAGAACCAAATGAGTGAGTTACTGTGTGTCACCTTTCACCTTAATCCCTTTATTCTGGCCATTTTTTTTTTATTATTGTCTTTTTTCTGGTGATTTTATACATTTTTCCAACCGGGTGGATTAGATACAGCCTTCATTAATGCCTTCACTGTTAGATAGCATTCCAGGCCTGAAATAATAAAAAAAAATTGTCTGGAGGTTGCACGAATAGAAGGGTTAATGACTCAAGGGTTAGTGCCACCGAATATCTTGCGACCGAGTACTTTCACGCAGTAGGGTGTAATGACAACAGCAACTTTATGGTTCCTTCAGTACATGTGGTTAGAGATGCTGCCTCTTGTCCGACAGAAGATGAGTTCAGGTCCTGACTGGATTAAGAAACAACTCAGTTATTTCAGTTTCTTTAAAACAGACTCTCCAGATCTTCAGCAAAAACTCACCAACATATAAAACAGCACCCTCATAATTCCATCAGCCACGCCTGAATGAGACAGCTCTAGTATGTATTCAGTATTGATGGTGGGTAAGAGCGCCGAAATGGCTAACCTGTGACGGTGGAGGCATTTAGAAGGACTGCTGCACCTCACGTAATGAACTGCCAAGTCTGCCCGGAGTCCGACAAAAAATAAAAGACAAGAAAAAGAAGGAAAGAGAGAAATGGCCACAAAACCCCAGAGCCATTCTTCCTCACTCTTTTGTGGTACTTTTATCCCTCGTTGCGTTTTTCATCGGTTTAAGGCTAAGTTCTCCTGTCAAAACCCACAAAGTCTACCGAAACGTCTTTTTTCCAGTCTTCCCCATCCGGCGTCTCTGTTCATAACAACTGACTGTCTCTAATTTACCCTCCAATTACGCAATCAGTTGGGTACAATTGACAGAGGGGGAACTGAGTGAAGTAAACACATTCATTCTCTCTCATTAAATTTGTCACGAAAATAATAATCTGTGGATATTATAGAAACTAGCCAGTATAGTTATTTAGTGTTACCGTATATTTATGACATCTGAGTCACGTAAATTATATCCCAAAAAGACTAAATATTACCGGCACCAATTGTAACCTAGTCATTTGATCTTTGTTTCGTATAGACATGGAAACAATCGCCACTTTCTGTTGAACTCTTACATAAATCCATCACTTTGTAGCTGAATGCCTGGCTGTATAATATAAGTAATTGTCAAACCCAATGCGTGCGAAGCCAAATCATCTAAACCTGAGGAAATTAAGTTTTATGATAAAGGTTTTTTCTTCTTCATTTCTGATTTTCAAGACTTCAAAAAAATCACACTTCACGTCCCCTGGCGGTGTTATATAATAATTTAATATAGTGTGTGGAGATAGCGAAGTCCAGAGTAATTATAAGGAATGATTAAAAAAAATGTTGTTGGTTTTTCTCCTCTTCTCTTCCATTGTCAGCGGCAGCATATGGCATTGTCCACAACCACCCTTATTATCATGATTTTTTCTCACACGTTTCTCTCTTATTCCCCGTCTATCTCTTTTTCTCCCATACTTCTTTAATAATCCTAGTTCCGTCTCTTTTTCTACTACCGCACACAGTCTAAAATTCCCCGTTCCGTCTACTCTTTTCCACCCGCACTCCAATAATATTACCCCTTCATTTCTCTTTTTCTCCCAATTTCTCTAATATTCCCCATAAGTCTCTCCTTTCCTCCCATATTCCTCTAATATTCCTCTTTCACTTTATCTTTCTCCCTTGCTCCTGTGATACTCTCCTTTCTATTTCTCTCGTTCTACTACACTGCTCTAAAATTCCTCTTCTCCTTCTTCCCTCCACATTGTCCAAGTATTCCCCTTCTATTTCTCTTTTTCTCCACCACTCCTTTACTACTCCTCCTGCTCTTCTTTTTTGTACCCTGCTCCCCTAATCAATCGTCAGCAGTTCACCTCTCAAAGCCCCACCAGTCCATTGACCAATCACCTCCTTTGTTATTATCTCTGTCATTTTTCTTGGCGTTCCCATTCATCATTTCGAGTACATCCATAACACACACACACACACACACACACACACACACACACAAAGGTATACAGCCTCTGATGTTCGATGGGTATGAACGTGGGCAATTTTCTTAGATACAGATGGATCCTGTGACTGATTCTTAATGACAAGTGGATTAAGTGGGTGGACAGAGAAGCAAGAGAACAGCTTTTATATTGCCCAGCATTATCTCTCTGAAGACGGGCTCTGTGTAGTGTGAAGCATAAAAAATTCTAGTCCTGGTTTCAGAATGTTAAATATGGCAGGCTGCGCAATCCTTCCGTTCTTTCTCTTATTTCATTTTACTCTTATGTCACGGTCAAAACTTCCCTGTCGGCTGTGACAATGGAGAGTGACGCACGAAAATATTGCATATGATTGCAGTATGACGTACAAAGCACTGGAGTATGAAAAGGAATGATGCTTTCCGGCGTTCGGGGAGGAATGGGATATGTGGATGGCAGGACACAGTAGTGGCAGGTGGCTGTGGGTGAACGTTTGCTGGTGATGGGATATTTAGTCTATTTTTTCTTACCCCACTCACGATCCCAGTCATCATTTGTTATCTCCTAATTCACTACACGCTCATCATCATCATCATCGTTACCTTAATCATCATCGCCATCAGCAGCAGCAGCAGTATCATCAAGTCACTTTCACAGGTACAAGGGTCAAAACACAAGGCGAGGCTCTAACTAATTTACAGAACTTATTACACATAACAGATTCTTTTCCTGCTGTTACATAAAGTATTCCCTGGGAGACAGAAAAAGATTATTACGTACATATTTCCTTGGTGTTGCAAGCTGTGATTATTTATGCATGAATCTTTGGCTGAGAATCCCACTACGCATTAAAATCTACTCCAAATATAAAATATATAATCCGTGGAATACGGTTTTCGTACCAGCCCAGTAAAGTTCGTCAGAAGTGAGATTCTCGGACACTCTTACGATCGATTCATTGTCGTAACCTAAGACTTTTCGCAGGAAGAACGACACACGGGAAGATCATATTGCACTCTTTTCTCCGTATCCTTCTGGTTCTTATATATAGATCTCTGCATATTGTCCCACGTATTATTAATGAGCGCAATCGTTATACACTTACATTTCATTTCCACATTTCAACTTATTCGCTTACGGTATATTCCCTTTCATTATCTTACTCCTTACCATCTTCGTCCGTCACCTTCTCACCCCTCTCATCCCTCGCCTCTTTATCCTTGTCATCTCTAAATCCCACTGAAACTGCCCTAAATCAGTGGCGAATCTCTGAAGGCACGATTCATCTCTCTAATTACCACCGGCGCAAAAATACAGCAAACGCAATTTCAGATCGCTGTAAGGAGTGGCTTCATCATGTCTTCTTGAAACAAAGTGGTTATTGCCATTACATGTGCAGTCTTCAATGAATATGACCATCGAGGGAAAAACTCTTCGAGAACAAAGGGGAAGATCATTTGGAGGGCAGCTTCAAGCGATGTAACGTGATAGAGCGAGGGGGGAAAGAGTTAGAGTGCGCTCTTGTATTTTATTCATATTATCCAGGTGACTAAAACCAACTTAGGAAATATCACTAGAAGTCTGCCTACCTATAACCAGACGACTCAGTAGCGAAAGGGATGGGCACAAATCAGACGCCTTCATATCAGTCTGTCCTCCATCATCAGATTGCCCTCTTTCCAACCCATATAACCCTCTTTACTCAAATACCTCTCTAGAAGAGATATAGGGCTACGTTTAATCCCTCTAATTCCAAAGCCTCTCATATCGTTAGGTCAAATAAAATCACCTCTTAATAGCGTAATCAAAATACAAATGAGTTAATCAGTGAAGGTGTAAACTAGTACTCACCTCTACGCCGTTCCTGGCACCTGAAAAAACAAGTATTAGGTTATTACAGAGGAAGAAAGTACTGTTGTGTAAAATCCTGGACAACTATAAAGGGACAATTAACTCAATGAACCTGATGACATTTCCGTGCAATCTCCAAACGAACATATTCAGATTAAGATAGATTTTTTTTTTTTCGGACTGCAAGGTTAGATTAAGCCTTCACTGTCCCTCCAAAACGAGACGTGTAACCTAACCTGAATGAAATTTTGGGGAGACGGTAAAAATAAGACAAAACCTACGTCATCGAGTTCAAGGAGTTCACGACCAAAATGTTAGTGATGCAAAATATGTCGAGGTTAAAGTGATATCAACGCCACACAAAAGAATGCCGAGGTGCAATACACAGAGTAAATCGCTAAGCAGGTGGACCTACGAGGATTACAATGCCACTTACAGTACGGGATCAGAACTGTCATTAGGATTTTTGCTACGATATATTTGTCATGGCATATCAGTGGGTTCAGATGAAAAAGAAGTGAATATGGTGGCATGGAATTCACAGCCTCAGATTATTCATTGCCATTCCCTGGATCGAACCCGCTGCCATTAACATCTCTGTCTTTTCCACTGCCATATACAAAAGCCTGGAAGACTGCAGTGTTGATAGCTTGTACTCAGCATGGAAGATATTAATGGTGATAGCTTGTACTCAGCATGGAAGATTTTACTGGTGATAACTTGTACTCAGCATGGAAGATTTTAGTGGTGACAGTTTCCATTTGCTCGCTACTGATGGAGGTAAGATAACGTAAGAGTGATTTCTAACCCTTCAAATCTGGTGAAGTAACTTTATATCTTGCTGTTGGTACCACTAGATGATTTTGTTACGAGTAGGAGAGATTTTTTTTTGAGCAGTTTGATGTGCTCTCTCTCTCTCTCTGGCCCACATAGTTTAAGCAAAATCATCTGGATGCATCCATAATGAAATAATTACGTCATGGGACTGAAGGGGTACCACGACAAAACATAACCAAATAAACCCAAAATTACACCAACTTTTAATTCGTAAAAACAGTAATAAAATTCAGCAAACTACTTGAGAAGCAAAAAAGGGAAGAACAAAGACACAGAGAATGAGCAGAAGAAATGAGAGAGAGAGAGAGAGAGAGAGAGAGAGAGATTATCTGAGTGTGAGGAGGAGGGGGAGGAAAATTTAAAGGCGGAAGATGAGAACCTGGGTGGAGGAGGTGAAAGGTAATGAAGAGAAGGAAGTGGAGGGCAACTACGAAGAGAGGAAGGAATTGGTGTAGAAGAGAGGAGAGACGGTGAGATGAGGGAAGGGTACTGCATGGGGAGTCACACCAGAGAGAGAGAGAGAGAGAGAGAGAGAGAGAGAATGGCTTAGCTAGAGCGAGGATGAAGGCAAAAAAAAAAGACACGAAAAAGAATCAGTAGAAAAGGGAGAAGAGAGACAAAATGAAAGTGAAGGAACGAGAATGACGATAAAAACCACAAGAAATAAGAAAACGGAGAAAAAAGAAGGAAAAAAAAAGACTGGGAAAGAATGTGGGCGAAGGGGAAAAAATAGAAAAGGTAAAAAATGAAGAGGAGTAAAGAAAAAAAAAATAGTTAGATAATATACGGTAAACTGTGCGGTGGTGAATATGAAGAAAAAGGAAACAGTAATGGCGTAATAAAAGATATGAGCGTGTGAGAAGGGAGGGAGAAGAAGACAGGAATGGGAAAGAAGAGACAAGGCAGTGACTCTGAGATAAGATTAAATATATAGATTTGACTATGAACAACGAAATTTGTGAGTATGGAAAGGGTAAAATATGGATAGAAGAGAATGTATTGTGAAGGAAAATGGAAAATAAAATGTTATAATTCAGTGTACAGGATTAACAAATATTAATAAAAATATTAAAAAGTTCTTTAATGTGAAAATGATTAAGTAAAACATACGAGGGTCGGCATGAGAAGACAAAAATCAGAAATAAAAATGAATAAACGCCAGGGAAGCCAGGGAATGTAAAAAAAAAAACACACACACAAAAAAAAAACAGAAGGAATGAGAACAGTCAGAAGAAAAAGGTGCAATCCGAGAATGAAAAAAAAAAAATGGCATAATATGCGAGGGTGCATATGAGGAAAGAGAAAGGAGAACTGAGAGAGAATATCAGAGGGAGAACTGAGAAGGGTAAAGAACAGGGAATGAGACAGTGAAGAAAAACATTAGAAAACGAGGTAAGGATGATGACCGTCAGAATAACATAAGACCACTCTAATCAGAGAATGAAATTGGTAAAACATTTGAGGCCCATTACAGCCGAAGTTTACATTCATCAGCGTGTATAAAGGAATCTGAAGCTGCGAAAAATAACGAACAAAAGAAATATATAACGAGAAAATGAATAAATATATATATATGCACCGGAGTGAACTTAGAGAATTAAGACTGGGTCAGATATTAAAAAAGGTCAGCATAAAGAACAAGGGAAGCAAAGTTAAGAGAATAACAATGTAAAACGCATGAAGAAAAAAAACACTGAACAGAAAGAATGTAACATGTGAAATGAAGATTTTTAAAAGAGGTGAAGTCCAACATGAATAACTTTTTTCAGTGTTGAATCTAAAACTGAACGCTAAATAAAACATGGAGGGAGCAGTGTGAAGGAAGTGGTGGAAAAAGCATTAAGAAAAAATGAGGAAGAAAATCGCAACAACTTGGAGAATACAAGAGAGGAAATAAAAATTGGATATTATAATAATGGTAAAGTCAATATAAGGAAAGCAGAAGAAAAAATAAGAGATAATAAAACGGTAAGAAGCAGGGGAGGGCAAAGAACAGGAGAAATTATTGTGAGAAGAATGAGGGGGAAAACATATCGGGAAAAATGACGGGAAAAAATAGGCGAGGGTCAGTATGAAGAGAGAGGATGAACTGTATTGTGAGAATCTGAGCTAAAGTTATAAACAGTCAATTAGAAGATGCATTTAGACTGTGAAGAATGACTATAATGTTCATGTGATAATCAATATGAAGGTGGAAGAGGCAGAGATGAGGGAAATGAGAGAGGATGAAACCAGGAAAGAACACGAACAAAGTAAAAATAAATGAAGAAGAGAAAAGGTGTTCGAGTAGAAGATTAAACAAGAGAAATGGAGATAATGAAGAGTGGATATAAGATGTGAAAGTCAGTCTGAAGCAAGAGGATGGCGCGTACTTAGGAAAATGATGAAAACAGAAGTACATAACAGAACAAGATTACACGTAAAAATGTAACCTGAAAATTAAGAATCGATCATATAATAAATACAACAGTCAATAAGAAGAAAGAAGAAGCAGAAATGAGAGAGAATAAATGAGAATGAAACCGAGGAGGGTAGGGAAGAAAAACAAGAAAAAAGAAAAGGAAAAGGAAAGGTGATGAAGTGGATGATAAATAGATAAAAAATAAAGAAACGGTGTCATCAGAGAATAAAGGATGGGTAAAATATGCGAGGGTGAGTGTGAAGAAAGAGGAAGGGTAATAAAGGAGGGTGAAAAACGGTAAAGAAGGCGAGGGTAATGAGTCAGAAAGATAAAGAGGGTAATGACCAAAGAGGAAAGGAAGGTTGTGAAACAGATAAAGGAGGAGATTCGGAGTAAAAGAAGACGGAGAGACGGGATAAAGAAGGGCTAGGAAGGGGAAGAGAAGGAGAAAGAATCAGGAAGAGAAAGAAGAAGAGGAGGAAAAAGGAATTAAGAAGAGGATGGGGAGGAGGAGGAGATATTGAGGGAGAAGAAGAGAGAGGAGACTAACTGAGATAAATACAGAGAATTGGAATTAATTCAACCTGAGGACTTTTGAGACAAGTACTGATGGTAATGAGGGTTAATAGTGGTGATGGTGGTGGAGATTAATGTCTTAGGTGATGGAGATGGTGGTGATGATATTGAGAGTTAGTGGTGATTCCCCGGACTCAGCCACAGCGGGGTTGAGATCGAAAGATGGATGATGATGATGATGATGATGATGATGATGGCAATGATAACAATGATGACGATGATGGTGGCAACGATGCTGATCATGTAGCTATTGCCTGACTACCGTACACCATGCCTCCGCTCCACACACACACGCAGATCCTGTGGGTTTTTACTAGTCGGGCGGTGGGGCCAAGGAGCGGGGTGATTTGCCGCTGACGACGCTGCAGGCCGCCGCTCACTCGGTAGGGGAAATGACCCATCCTAAACCACCCCTCTCTCGGACTGCATAATGCGCCCCTAGAATGAACCTAATCAACTATACCTGCCTGAATGTCTGTGGGTAGGGCTGCGGTATCTAGAAATTTTACCTCCTCAGTATGGTAACGTACTTATTATTTCATTCTTGCTATGTCCGGATTTGTGTGTGTGTGTGTGTGTGTGTGTGTGTGTGTGTGTGTGTGTGTGTGTGTGTGTGTGTGTGTGACAGACAGACAGAGATCTTTAAAACTGGAATGACCAAATATATCCATCATTTGCCCTTTCACCACAAGATGTCTCCCAAAAGCTAAATATAATGACTGGAGGCAGCAAGAATCCTTAAATAAAATAAGGTAGAAATAACATGTTCATGGTATTCAGTTGAGAGTCCTGGCAGCCTGAGAGTGTTAATTACCTAAAACTTACCTGTCCAATGATACCCCTTTGATTGACTAAATATGGCCGCCTAATGACTCCAATTATCTACCTGTCCTGAATACCTGTGTCTGGCTACCTTATCCTATATTTCGTCCCTTTGTGGATCATATTGTTTTATTCTTGCTAATTTCAGACCATTTTATTCCGATCAGGGGAGGCTTCGTGCAGTGAGGAAGTTGACACTGATTATATTAACCTCCTTATTTCGAAAAGTTTCCCCAAAGCTGAGTAACACTGTCTTGAGATGGTAAGGATAAAACGAAAAATACATTACCTGTCTGAAGGATTTAACTGCCTAAGAGCACAGACGGATGTAAACTGTCTTGAAGGAACTTTACGCTCTACGACCCATTTCCTCATCGGTTAAGGAAGCTCCCTAATACGTTTCCCTTAGCGATTTACATTCTATGCTTAACCTTACTGCTCTCTCGTATATTGTTGTTATAATTTAAACGCCAACATGGAAGGCAAAAATAGCACACAAGGGATTATTAACGATCTGTATGCTAAAACAAACTGACGAAAATATGGGCACACATGTTTAATAATTTTGTCGAGTATCACTGTATATTTTAGGCTTAACCCCTGCATACTCTTGACGCTGCCAGTTTAGGAGAGCACGTAAGTAGTGAAGGGATTAACGAAGTCCCTGTTTAAACCCTCTCGTTCCCTAAAAAAAAAGGCTCTCCTAAGCTGAATAAAATCATCTGAATATAGTAAGAAAAAATGCAAAAGACGTCATTTGGTTAAGGGGCTAAAGTTTTTTTTTTTTTTTTACAGTATTTCTGACAGTAAGATAGAATGATAAAGTACAAACTCAGTAGATGAAAATAATGCGATAAGTGCAAACTATTTTTTTTTTTTACGTAATAGAGCGTCACAGTAAAAATTCATTAAAAAGAAAATATGCAATAAGAATAGCGGTAATGAGAGAGAGAAATAATAAAAATTACGCCAGTGCTTAAGGAAAGGGATATAGTGAGCATTTTCATTTTATCTCAGAGTCATAAAAAGTAAGAAAACTCACCAGCTGAAAAAGACGGCAGTAACTTGAAACAAAAGAAGCAATAATAGGAGAAACAGTGGTAATTATCGCGAGAAAAAAAAAAAAATGAGCCAGTGCTTAAGGAGAAAGATGTATTGACTATTTTTATTATTTGATGGACAGTTGCAATCAAAACTCTTCATCACCTGAAAAAGAATGGGATAACTACAGTGGTAATGAGATCGGTGGAGGCAGGGCAGCGGAGAGGGATTTGAGGAGAGCCGGGGGATCTACACACCATCTCAGGTTCGCCCTAACTCCCTCATCACACCCAAGTTAATTGAAAGAGAGGCCTCACCTGGCTCTCACTGGATCCCTGGTCGGCTCACGCACTCTAATCCACTCGAGAAAGAGGAGGCTAGTCATCGCTTTATCCACAAAAAATTAAGCTTCGGTCTTCAAGATACGGTGGAAAAGGAGGTTCAGTCTCGATTTATCCACAAGTATTCAAGCTCGTCTTCAAGGTCTAGTGGAAATGGCGGCTCATTTTTCATCTACAGATTTATCCACAAATATCTAAATTCCAGCCTTTACATACATTCGAGCAGAAGGAAGCTTATTATCGATTTAGCCAAAGACATCTAAGCTTTATCCACAAGTTCCCAAATTCTTGTCTTTAAGAAACTCGGTAGGAGGCTTTCATTGCTTTATAAATGCAAGTGCCAGGCTTCAGCACCGTTCGAGGAGGAAGCTTGTCACTTCCTTATCCACAAGTATTCAAATTCCAGCCATCGAAATTTTAGTTGAATATAATCACTTAAAATGACTATATGGCCAGAGGGAACGGTACTGAACTGATGAACCACTCTAATGATTTTGTCGTGGCCACCGTGGGTGAACTCTGGGATTAAGATTCTGGTGATGGACACGTAAGTAATGTCGCGTGAGTGTCCTAATTTCAGTAGCTAAAAGTGAGGAAAAATATCTGGGTAAATCTCCGTTTGCCTACGGTCACGACACGTGGAAAAACGAGTTTAGTCTGCCTCACTTTTCTCCACCAGTTTTCCTCGTTATTTTTCGTCGCAGCTGTGGATGTTTCGTCCTGGCCGTCACGTGGATGCGGCAGCGTCTAATTACCGCTTTGTAATGTGGAAATTAGCCGTCAAACACTGACTTATGCCACACTGTTTCGAAAAGTATATTGTTTTTGATGCACAGAAAATTAAATCATCAGAAACTTGCTAAAATAAGTATATGAGTTTAGCTATTGCAATGAAAGTGGTGTCAACATTATTTTATACCTCTTTACAGCGCAAGATTCCTCTCTGATAAAGTATCACACATTAGATAATATAGTATTGCACTAAATTTCTAACATTTTAATAACATCGTCAGTCTTTTTCTTTTTTTTCTGTGTAATTTATTGTACAGTATTATTCTCAACGTAATAATGTCGTTAATGGTTATAGAACAATGTCGTTAATGGTTATAGAACATCTTAATTCAATTCCAAGTTCTACAATTGTATATGATAATTAATTAGTTGGACCAGTTCGTTCTTTCGTGCGGAGCGTTACTGACAGTATTTTCTTTCCCCATTTTAATCTCACAGTTATGAAACAGTTATTCAATATTCTGTGAACTTGGGCTCCAATGATTGCAATCAGTACTGGGTTAAGAATATTACTGCTCGCTGTCTCGTAATTTGTCGTACTGAAATGAAGCCATTTGTATTCGCTCATGTACAGTTGAGAACATTAATATCAATCCAGTTCCTTACGATAAATAACGAGACAGTGAACAGTGACTTTTGAAACACAGTGATGCCATCTTCTGAACCCATCAAACTCTTCAGTAAACTGTACAAGAGTTTCATAATTGTTTGAGCGAAGACTGGAACCCTATGCCTTACCCCAGTTCTACCTCTTAACAACGACATCATAAGCCATGGTAAGTTATTAGCTTCAGTTCAAGTTATTCATCTTTATCTTTAATACAAAACAGCGTTCGCAAGGTTATTGAGAGGAGAAAAGAAAAAAGGCGGGGAGGGGGAAGGAAAAGGCCATGACCCACTCCATTTTTATTCCTCTTCATTTCTCTCATTTCCGCTTCCCATGGCCTTACACTCCTTCGTTTGTCTTGTAACCACTCTCTCCTTATGACATATCCTCTGTTCCAGTCTTCAGCCCCTTCAATTCGTTCACTTTTTTTCTTTTTTATTTTTTTTGGTTTACTCTTAGCACTGCCAGACGAGTTTATTAAGTTCAGGGAGACTTTATGATAGGGAGTGGATCGATCTAGCCTTGATTTAACCCCTCCTCTACTATAGATCCTCAGTAAGCTGAATTTAATCGACTGGAGGTAACAAGAATAGAATCTAAACTGAGTGGGCTGAAGGGGTTAAGGTTTGCCAGAATATGAGTTTGTCATATCTAAAGCAGAAAATAAGGTGGTTGGGACGGGGTAAATAAGGGCGACACGTATCAAAGTACAAAGGAAAGCAAACAGCAACAGTCGTATTGGTTCTTTTGAGGTACTAATTGATCCTTTCGAGTGATATAATTATGTCATATACACACTGTTTGGTGGATGTAAGAGTTTTAGGCATAACATCTATAGATATCATGTTCTGCTTGATATGATCTATACGTTAAGGAGGATGGGACAGTACTCACTCTGGTGGTAGCAAGTTTAATATAGTGTCGTACCGAAGAGAAAGAACCAAAGACAAGAAACAAGAATGAATCAAAACAAAATTAGTATCATAAGAAGTTAACTACCAGGCCTAAAAGGGTCGTCATTTGACAGGACCTGGTTTGACACTATGTGAGAAAAGACTCAACTAAACTAGGATGCACCATCTCCGATTAGGGAGGAAAAGTCAGGAACGGGATGGACAGCAGGTTGACCAGAAAGATGTATACAGGAATGGGACAAAATGTGACAGCTTGGCCAGGGGTCAGGCTCAGGGGGTGTTACATAGATATCAATCCCATGTTGCCAGGGTGCACGGGATGGCACATATAATAGGCATAAGACGAAGATCAAGTCATAACAAAATCGTTTAGATGTTTAGATAAGATTCTTTTTAATCAAAACGGATGAGTTATTTTGAGGCAAGAGAAATTATGAAAATTTCACAAATATGTTAATGTTGCTACACAAATTTCTAATACAGCATACAACCATCTGGACTGCAATAGAATATCCATCAGGTGAAGGAATGAAATGACGTGAAAGGACGCAATAATTTGGCTAAGGAATGGCTAGGCTGAGTCACAGCCTTTAAGCTTTGTTCCTGACTGTGGCTGACTGTGGAGAGAGAGAGAGAGAGAGAGAGAGAGAGAGAGAAACGTTAATGAAAATACAGTATGTAATAATGCACCCTGTGATCGTTACGAGCGAGCGAAAGCATGGAGAGAAGCGAGCTAGCGTAGCGAAGCCGTGTTTACGTTCAGCTGAGAAATAAGCGGTCCAACACGACCCATCCCGGCCCGACACTACATGGCTCGACCGCGATGGTTTTCAGAAGCTAATAACTTTTCTACTATGTGAGATAGAGAAGAGATTCTTTCAGCAGGTAGTTGATACATTCAAAAAATTTTGTTTTTAGCTATATATTTACTCATGAACCAAAGAAACCACTTGGAATCCCAGCTTTCCAAGGGAATGTACCGAGGGCCTCCATTGACATGCTCCACTATGATATCGAATTTAAAAAGATTTCCTGTCGTAACACTATGCTTTCTTGCATGAATTTTACAATTAAATATTGAATATTATGCTCATAAAATTACATTAACGTTTTTTCTATGTTTAGGGGGTGAAATCAGCAAGGGTAATCGTCCCATTTCTGGGTTTTATCATTCGATCAATTGCCAAGCGTTTACCGACGCAGTTCGTTGACACGGCAGGTCGGGAGCAGTGAACTGAACACTGTGCGTGTGATAAATGCTACGGCGCCTCGCTATATGCACATCCAGAGAGACGACATGAGAGATAGAAAACGAGAGAAAGTAAATATTTTAGTTCAATTATTCTTTTGTTATTGTTCAACTACCTCACCAGAAATGTTGAAAGTTTACACCACAATGAAATTATGATGACAGGCCTATGTACAAACGCTCCCTTGATCGTCACGCGCTCACAAAACTCAATTTACTGGTTTTAATGTACCAGCACGTTGTTAATATTCAACTTGCGTTGAATAGTGTGTGTGTGTGTGTGTGTGTGTGTGTGTGTGTGTGTGTGTGTGTGTGTGTGTGTGTGTGTGTGTGTGTGTGTTTACCTCTCCAAGTTGTATTTCAAATATATCCATGACGAAGTTCAGGGTACAACGCTCTCTGACCTTTAGTCCCTCTGCAGGCAATCCTCCACCAATACAGGATTAATTAAAGTAAGTGAACTGTAACGAACGATTCATACTTTCCGGATTGTGAAATGATATACAAGTAAATAAAAATAATTAATTCATATATCAGAACTCATATGCCTGCTTTACAGACCAGGAAAATTATCAGTTTATATTCCCTTGCTCTAAAGAATTCGTTTTACTCTTGTTTTATTATATTATTCTCAGTTTCACCTTCCTGACTATAAGCATATTCTCAGACACTTCTACGCACTGTCCTCTCTCAACTCCCGTGCCAGTAATACAAGCAAACGTCGTCTGTGTGTGTGTGTGTGTGTGTGGAGGGACGTACAAGGTAAAATACTATAATTCACCTATAAACATTCACTGAAGTCTCATTACACGATGTAGATTTAGATAAACCCTGTGATTGATATATGAACTCCCTATGCACATTATTCTTGGCTGACACGTATGCTTCAAGAATATGAATTCCTTATGCACATTATCCTTGGCTTACACTTCAATCGACTTCCATTATCGTGTTCCCTTGACACATCCAATACAAACACAGCATAACTTCTTGCCATGGTTTCTGCCAGTTTGCCCTCACCTAACAGAACTGGATCACTTCGATAACTGTGATATTAAATTGTGGCTGCATGAATATCGATTACCCTAAGTTGTGAGATACGGATGAGTCTCTTTTACAACCAGTTCATTCTGAATACACTTGGTCACCTGAAATAGGTTTGGTTCTTCGTCAGGTTAGAGTGAGCGTTTTATAGCTGTGCCCATAGTCTTTCCTTCTCTTACCACATAGTGCATAAACAACACTGAGACTCAAACCCGTATTCTCATCGGTTAAGGAAGCCCCATAACACCTTTTCCTATGCAATTTATCTTGTTTATTACACCTTACTGTGTTGCGTAAATCCTTCCAATATCGCCACATTCTGCATAAATAATGTATAAAAGGATATCAACCACCCATATCCGCAAATAAATCGCCAAAGAAGCGGCGTTATTAAGCTTCCTAACCGCACGAGAATACCGCCCCCATTCTCACCTTCACACATTTACTTTTGATGGCAAATTCATATCATTCACTTCTTCCTGGCAGTCATCCTTCATTCGCATATTGTCCTTTTTCTTTTATGGCTTCGAGTGTTCATACCTTGCTTTACACACACACACACACACACACACACACACACACACACACACACACACACGCAGGCAGTGTTTACAGTACAATACGCAGAAATTACACAGCAGTTGTATATTGTCTCTACTCCATAGTGCAGTGACGCGGACATGCACAATTAACACCCCAACACTCAAGAAACGATACATAAATTTTACCACGTTTCACCTAAATTTTCCACTAATAATTCTTTCCCCACGAAACTCCTCTACAGACCCTCAAAAATCACTTACCTTTGTGAATTTATGTACACTCTGACTTTTCCTTACTGAACAAATGATTACGGTAGTGCAAATATTACTCGTGTAACTGTGATATATTCAGTAGTTCATCAGTAGCATCAGTTTTAAGTGTCCTAGCGTGTTATCAAAACTCACTTAAATTTCATTCTCCTCACCTGTCAGCGGATCTCATCTCAGCCTGAAAAATAAGTGTCATGTAGTTTCCATCTCTTTACTTTTCTACGACAGACGTGATCCTCTCATTTCTGTTTTTTTAATTTTTTTAAAGTTTGTAGTTATGGTAATGGCTCAACCTTCGTCTGAGCATCGTCTTCTCTTTCTTCTATATAACATTTCATTTTAAACATTTCTATTTCATCACGAGTGTCAGAGATGACATAGCACTTAAATCATCACCCGCTAATCCAGTACTTGTGTAGGGTCGAAAACAGCGGTCATGCAGCGAGCTGAGCTGACTGTGATCAAAAGGTTCATTCCCATCCACATGTTGCGAGGTTCAGCCGCTAGCACTCACGGTGGACTTAGCTAATGGCGGGTGCTTAGCAGGAAGTGGAAGGAGCATAGAGGCCATTTGTTCCAGTTACCGCTCAACTTCTGTCTTGCTTATCATGGCCAACACTTAGCAAGGTATGGCGTACGAGTAGGATTTATGTATCCTCATGAGTCTCCTACATTCGATGAAGTTCAATTTGACTTAATCCTTGCGCTTTTGAGACGATTTTAATCGGCATACACGGGGTCATCAGGCTGCGAAAGGGTTAATGGAGGCCATTTCTGACCCCGTTACTACAGTAGGCTTCTTAGGATGTTAACAAAATCGTCTGGAGACAGTAAACGAAAATATACATCATCGGAGCGAAATGGTTAATCGTGTTTCTGGATATCAGTACAGTTAAACTTCCAAATGGAAAAACTTATGTCCACAAAGAGTAAAGTTATTTATTGAGATGCAAACAATTTTGGTCTGACCTGGACCCGCTTCAGGTAGTGACAGAGACGGAGCATAGGCGTGTGTACAGTAGTATAACGGGGCCAGTGTGAGAGGAGAAAAAGTGTTTCCGTCTCTATTCCTGCCTCAAAAGAGTCGAAGTTGCGTGGAATTGCTGCATAACCCCAACAAATAAGAAGCGGTGCCAAGGCACAGCAAACCTGTCCCCGGCAGTCATTTTAGTGCTGACGTATAAACACAACAGGATATCTAGTCAAAGATGTCACATATTAAATTTGGAGTAAATCGGAAGAAAACTGACGATTTTATATCCATTTGAAATTTTTGGCCCTACCCACCTGACACTGACCACCCTACCGGTAACTGGGAGTGACCCCCCTTGTGTAATGAGGTATGTTATAGGATGTAGATTTGAAAGATGCACCTTTAGGCTTTGGTTTCATGTCTATATGATGAATTTGGAAGGAGTTATGGCGAAAAATCGATTTCTCTTTAATTCCGGGGGGGCCTACAGCCTAGGCCTTGGCCCAATTTGGCCCAAAATGTAATCAGGTGATCAGAAAGTCATAGCCCATCATCCCTGTAAATTTAGTCAAAACCGCACCAGTAGTTTTCGTGTAAAGTTGTTAATAGGCAGGCAGACACAGGCAGACAAACAAAAGGACAAACCAAATGAAAAAATACCCGTTCCTGAGCCCCTCCGAGGCGGGGACGGGTAATAACTTTTGTAAATGTGGGTATAAATCCTCCAATCCTAATCATCATACATCTCTCAAATGATGATACCCATACTTCTGACACACACAACATACCGGTTATCAAAAATTAAGTAAACAGGAGAATAATCGGTAAACTATACTGTACTGTGTATATATAAAGAAAGCATGGTACACGGAATTCAGTCTGGGTGACCAAAGAGAGAGACAGAAAAACTAGTCGTGTCGGGAACATGTATTCTCAGACGTCCTTACCCTGAGAATAGGATGAATGAAGTGCTAAAATACTCACCACAGCAGTTTGATGATAAGGTGATGTTCCCGGGAGGCGAGAAATTTGGTTAATTAGAGTGGTACAGTAACTGACAGCCGCAATCTAGCACTGAATGCGAGGGAAGACGAAAAATAAGACGTGTGGTATTCGGGTCGCACAAAATACGTCATTAGCCTAAGCAGACTGAGTGGTTGGGGAGGAAACGTTTGGAGATATCTTGCCTCTTTAGTCCAATGAAATAATTTTGTTCTGTTCTGCTTGTACCACCTCAGGACACTTTTATTCAACACACACACACACACACACACACACACACACACACACACACACACACACATTTCGTATTGGAGACATTAAATGTAGTGTTCATTACGCCGTTCAAAATAAGACACCTTTCCTCAGCTGAACAGAAACCTTTGGAAGTAGCAAAAATAAACTAAACAGAAAAAAAAAATGCAGCAAGGGCAGTTTAGAGTACAATGTCAGAATGAAATATGATCGATGTGAAATGTGACCCTAGAAATAGAAACGGTCATAAACGGGCGATAATCCTCATCATAAAGATGTCCATATTATCGTTACCTTCGCAGTTATCATTTTTTTTTTATTATTATCAGTTTTAAGTTTTATCTCGTCAATTGCCACCGTCTTTTCTTCTCCTTACTAGTACTACACTTCATATATAAGTATTATTATTTCCATCAACAATGCCACTTCAATATGTTTAATTAATATACAAGTAATTAATGTTATTCTCATACCCAAATGAAATTTTTATGATACTGTATTATTACTAATTTAGTTTGGGGTGTTATTTACGATGCAATTATCAAGGTTATTTTTCAAGCTCCGGGCACACACCTGAATATATGCCTGACTAATGACCAGTAATTATAACTGGTATTTGAATATCTTACCCGGAAAGCCCAGCGTTGCCTCTCATTTTATATTCATAATAACCAAGCCAATAATTATACCACCAGTAAACAACCTGGCTGTCTCCATGGATAGCATTATTACTCACCTACATCTCTGTCGCCCACTGCTGTTTAGTATGAGGATGCAGTTACGTCTGGATAATGAATGTTTGTATGAATAGCGATACTCCGAGTGTGTCTCTTCAGCTAATACTGCAAGTCCTCACATGAAGTCAGTGATGCGGTTCAACTCTCCTTATACAACCGGTACTTTAAATTAAGGAAAGTGACAAATCTATCTTACGGGTGGCATAAGAAACTTTAATATGCAGTTTTCTTGGAACTGAATGTAGACTTTTTTTCTTAATAAGAATATCAAAAAAGAAAAGAGGGGGGGGACTTCAAAAAGGATTTGCTGCACAGTACATCTAACTTCTTGAATCCAGTGACATTTTTGCACCGCCACGCGCGTTATGTTATTTGTTTTACTCCCTATACCACCAGATTATTTTATGAAGCCCTGGAAGTACTTTAGCCTCACCTTATTACATTTCCCTAGTGTTTCATTGCAGGTAAATATAGACAATTGCATACAACTGAAACTGACTCATAGGAGCCTGAATGCTAACAGTGTCGCCATTAACCCTCATGATAGGAACAGGTCTTTGTAATCCAGTTTATAATAGACGGTTTTTACTGAAAGTGAGTAAAAAGAGTCCAAGGTCCGTATTCTCGTCGGGTAAAGGAGCTCCCTAACGCCTTTTCCTAAGTGATTCATTTTGCTTATTACACCTTTCTGTCCTTCTCCGGGTTACACAAATCATTCCAATATGGCCATACTCTACTTAAATAACGTAGAGAATTATATTAACAAGGCATATCCAAAAATAAATCGCTAAGGAGAAGGTGTTAGGGAGTCTCCTTACCCGAAAAGAATACGCTCCTAGGAGTTTTCAAGAGTGCTGGCATATTATTTTACCTTTATCTTTCCACTGCTTTATGGAAACTTAGGTCTATCTTCAGGTTAACTCAAGGCTATTTTATCTATCTGAGGGAAATCCTAGCAGTGATGGGATTAACGAGTCACTTAACAGTAAATTATAATTGGGTTGCTAGGGATAATTATGGCATGATGTGGTGCTGGGGGTGGTGTGGTGTGGTGATGCGTTGTACAATGTGTGGTAACGTGTGATGAGTTATGGGGTGTGGTGTGGTGGTGGGTGTGGCATCGTATGGGCTGGTGTGCTTATGGTGTTATGTTGTGTGTGTGATGTGGTGTTAATGATGTGGTGTTTTGTGTTTTGTGGTATTGTCTATAGCGTGGTGTTGTGTGTGATGTGGTGCTATGTATGTGTGGTAATCGTTGTCCCCTGCCACAAGCCTGGGTCAGCAATTCACCACTCGGCCACTTAGTATGGTAATGGATGTGATGTGTTTTGCGTGTGATGTAGAGTGTTTTGCTGTTGATATGGTGCAGCGTGTGATGTGCCGTGATCGTGCTGTGTTTGATGTGGTGTGCCGTGCTGTATGCTGCTGTATGTGCCGTGACGTGCTAGTGTTGCGTTTGATGTGGTAAAGCGTGTGGAATAGTGTTGTGTGTGATGTGTTGGATGTAGCATAGTGGTTGTGTGTTTATTGTGAAATAGTGTCTGGCGTAGCAATATGCGTGGTGAGGCGTATGTTTGATGTGGTGTGGTGGCGCTGTGTTTGACGTGGTGTGGTGGCGTTGTGTTTGGTGTGGTGTGGTGGCGCTGTGTTTGATGTGCTGTGGTGGCGCTGTGTTTGGTTTGGTGTGGTGGCGCTGTGCTTGAAGTGGTGTGGTGGCGCTGTGTTTGATGTGGTGTGGTAGCGCTGTGTTTGAAGTGGTGTGGTGGCGCTGTGTTTGAAGTGGTGTGGTGGCGCTGTGTTTGAAGTGGTGTGGTGGCGCTGTTTGATGTGGTGTGGTGGCGCTGTGTTTGACGTGGTGTAGCCGACGCGAACCTGTCAACTGGAGGGGTAACTATCATGGAAACGCCCAACTTGATCTCGACCAGAACCCCGCAAACTCGACACAGACGCAGCAATTTCGGGTCAACGGCGAGCATAACCCGGTTAGCGATTAAGTTAGGAATTGGGCAGGGGGATAGGAAACCGGAGAGGGACAGTGTTGAGTGACTGGGGGTGTGGGTGGGGGGTGGGGAGTGGCAGGGCAGTGTTGAAAGAGGAGGGGAGTGGACGAATGCTGAAGAGGAGAGGTATGAAAGGAAAGGAATATGGAAAAAAAAAAAAATGTGGAATAAAAGAAAGGAATATGGAAGAAAACCGAGTCTAAAAGAGGATGAGGAAATCAGAGAAGTACATAGCTGAGAGGGAAGGGGAGGACAGTTGGACAGAGAAGAGGGATCGTGGGAAGGAAGTGGAGGGAAGGAAAGGGGAGATAGCTGGGCACTAAGGAGAGGCGGGGCATTAGAGGAAGGGAGGGAGAGAGGGGGCAGCATTAGCTGGGTAGTTGGGAATGATGGGGCAGTGAAGAAAGGGTGGGAAGAAGGGAATACGTCTTTCCCTTGTTGCGCCAAATTATCTCATCGGTAGACAGAATAGAATAATACAGAAATACAAACATGACGAAGTTGTATTAAAGGGGCTATTTAATACGTCATATATCCGTCCATGTACATATTCATAGACACATATTGGCATACCAGCATCACTAGGGCTTAATCTAAGTTAATTGGATCACTTACTGAAAACCCTAAATCTTTTACTTCATGGTAAGCGGATCTTGCTTAAGTTTTTACTGCAATACTGAGAAGCAAATCAGACAGAAATATCATCCTATGGCTCACTGGGAAGAGCATCTACATGTATGGCTGCGGTCACTACTTTCTTAACATTGTCTCGTGGTTCTACAGAGGGATCCCTTCACGAGGTGGCACCGATATAAGGGGGCATCAGAACTGCCCGTATATACAAACATCCTTCAGCTCCCCCCCTCTCGTCCAGAAGGAGGATGGTGGAGTAAAGATAAGGGCAGTCCACTGGGTTCACGACCAGATAAGTCTCAAAACGTGCCAAGACCCTGTGAGATCTCGCAACACAGTCTAGCAATATTAAAGGGGATGGGAAATGTTCGTATCCTGGTTTATAAATTCTAACTCATGGCATGTAAAAATATGTAATGATTGCAACTGTATACGCTAACAATTCGTAAATCATGAACACCTAAAACTCAGGACGAGTGACAAGATGAAGACCAGTTTTCTTCTACGAGTATAAAACAGATATCCCATTTTATCAGCAGCTATATCAAAAAAAGGTCAATAATATCAAAAAATAAAATTTCCTCCCTTAAGGGTATCTTTATACGGTTATTTTCGCCATCCCATCTCAGTGCCCCGCGTTGTGTAAGGAGGGGGTAGAAAGTAGAAAAACAAACCAGATATACACAAAACTTATAAGGGACTATCACGATTATACCTAATGAAATGGGCTTTAGTGTCCATTCACAGCCATATCTAGCCTTCAGATTTCTTGGGACCTGCCAACAGGATAGCCTTGCTCAAGGAAAACTTCTTTACTAACCATATTTTTGGAGTCTGCCATACCGTCAATCACCAAAAATTAGAACGCAGTTTATTTATCCTTCCTATTCTAACGTACTGACCAAACATCTGGGGTCTAACAAAGATCTTAATGTGGGCCGTGGCCAGTTGCTCCAGCTATTGGCTCAGCACAGTTTATAATGACATTTGCTCTCTCCTAATTTCTGATATCTAATAATGAACCCACCTGTTATGGATACCCCTGATCATTATATCACCGGGATGCAGAATTTTCCTTATAAAAGCGAGGTGTTGTGCACTCAGGAATGGAGCGTAGCGGATGGTCCGATTGATAATGGACGTTTTATGTCGAGATAACAATGATTATGAAAAGGAGGTAACTATTTCTACAATGAATAATCCGCTTCATGGTATCGGCATAGTCGCAGTCTGCTCTTAAACTGTCATTTCTTTAAAAGACGCAGTAAACTTATATAAGAAAATACTGTAGCTATTTTTTTTCAGCCTTTCTGTGAAGCGCTGTTCACAGTATTCAGTATAGTCATTCCTCGAGATGCAGCTGAACAACACAAAAACTCCGTTTTCAGAACTGGTTCAATGTAGCCTTTTGCCGAAGGCACACAAATATAACATCACCTTCAATCTGTCCAGTTTTGTTTAACATGACGAAGATCCCTAATCATTTTCAGCTCAGTTGATGGCCAAGTATTCCAGTTGTGGAAGTAGCCCTGTATCGTCAGGTGAAAGTACATCGTCTGTAACCATGGCACATTATCTCGAGGCTAGCGTATCTTCGGAACGTTTTCAATGAGTCTGTCAACTGCTAACGTCTGCCATTCTACTCCGGTATTTCATGGATCAATAGTTTTGGCGACTTCGTCCTCTTCAGGGGGAGGCGATGGCTCAATCGGTAGAGAGGTTGCCCGCAGGCCTAACGGACCCAGGTTCAAATCCAGCTGGAGCAGGTAACAGTATAAGGATCTGAATTTCATAAAAAGTAGGCTTTACTGATCTACTAGAAGACCCGCCAACATACACCAGTCCTGTATGAGACAGACCTAGTATGTATTCAATATGAACGGTGGGTGTTAGCGCCGAAGTGGTGACATGTAGAAATGTATGATATGTAGGAGGACTACTGGGCTTCGAGAGCAGGCTGTGAAGCTTATGCCCAGAGTCGGCCACATTAAAAAAAAAAAAAACTATATCCGAAGTATGAGTCTTCCACCGTGATTTTTCAAAAATTTCTTTTTCTCCTCCTCCTCCTCATCATCACCATCATTATCATCATCATCATCATCATCATCCATACATTTACTCCCGCATAAGGATCGGTGAAGTAAGATCCATAAGCAAAGGAAGGAAAAATACAAAAGACGAAGAGCTCTCAACCGAAAGCACAGCAAAATGGGCCAGATAATCACACACCTATCATTCAAGCCCCCGGAATCCTGACTGCACCTCACAAGCCTAACCTCTCAACGAAAAAAGAAGTAAAGTAGAACTGTAGTGTGGAAATATAATAGTTTCAATATAGTGACAGAATTCTTTCATGCATATACAGTAACTATTTTTTTTTTTCCCCCACGCACCCTCACACAGTATATCTTTGAGTTCCATTGCTTCCATATACAATTTCTACCCTTGCTTCACTATCTGTTTACTGTATTGTCTCTCATTCTTTCTTTGTAGTTTATATAACCTGGCTTCAATTATATTTCACACTCCTGATTTAAAAGCTAACAGAAACGGAACACACTACGGACAAGTCCTTGTCATCCCATAGTCATGAAGTAGCAGCATCTTATTAGTTTTCCTTGTACAGACAAATACAAAAGCCTGTTCACCTCTTCTGCCTCTGTCATCACTACATTTACATATACCTGAATGAGAAATAAAGGATAAAGATGCACAATATCATCCACAGAAGATGGAGTGCGATGTGGCTGTTAGAGTTATGAGGATATGAGGGTGAAGGGATAGTGATAAGGAAGGTAGAAGCGAACAGACTTGTTGTCGACTATACGTATCGATCAGAGCAAGTCAGCGAATCATCATTACAGGACGATTTTTCACCCGGTACCCTTCCTGGAACTTGGCTGATCAATGACCGCCCACTGACTATATTATCGTCATTGCTTTTTACTATTTTGATTAGGAAACTCGAGCCGTTATCCTATTAACCCTCCGCTTCGTTGGCATAAAACGATATCCCTCCTCCACAGTCTGAAAATATTCCTCTTCCCCGAACTCCTTATTGCTCACTCACGTTCATTCATTCATTCATCCTATATTTCATTACTGCAATTCAACACCTAACCATGCCTTTTCCTTCATTTAAAATCCAGATAAAATATATAGAATCCTTTTTTTTCTTCTATTTCACGTTTTCTGTGGACTACAATGAGCTGAGCATAGCAGTATAATATTCAGTGATTTAATATATATATATATATATATATATATATATATATATATCACAACAAAAGACCTTTACAGTATCGTACTTAATATCAGTAATGAACCAGTTACGAAACAATACAATAATTTGTTTGGAAAATGGGCCCTTATGCTGTAAATAACTGGAAACTGGCGACTCAGTGTAGGGCCTTCATTTTCACCTGTGTGGAGTAGAGTCAGAGGTATTCAGTCTCATGATCTCCTCCCTCTAATCACTCACTGCTTTCAGCGTCCCTCTCTTCGCCATTATAAGAGTATGCATCTCTCTGTCATAAGGTCCCTGATCTTCTGAACTCCCCCCCTTGTGTCTCCTCCCATTACGGTGGGTATGCAACACTATACTCGGTTCCACGGAGTCTGACGCACTGATATTGCCCGCCGAGGACAGGTGGATTTGGTAACACTGCGCGATGTACTCGGGCGGTGATTGGTGGATTTCAGTTGTGTTTGAACAAGCACCAAATTGACTTTGTATTCCAACCAAGGCATTGATATGTAAAATACCGGAATATACAGATACAAATTAAAGCAATGATATCTTTAATGATAAGTATGTGCCTCTTAAATTACTATAGATAAACCTGAACGACAATGATAGCAAAACTAAGTAGAGTCGCGACTGGATGCATACGGACAAGAATCAGCGCCTGATTTATTGTTTGAATTCATTTCATTATGTTTGATTTCGTTCACACTGCACGCGGTTTTATTACAGCAGCAGAGTTCAACTATTATTTTCTCATGGGGTTTGCTTTTATCTTACTTTCTTCCATCATTAACAAAAATTCGGTTCATTCTACAGTGATGTAATCCGTTACTTTCCCGGCTGTCTGTCGAGGGGATAGAGATACATGCTTGAGGAGAGGGAGCATGGTGACCAGGGATAGGGTGTCCGTCTGTCTGTCTGTATGTCTGTCTCATGATACGAAAATGTTGGGGAAAATCAAACACCAAACTTATTCATGTAAGAAATAATTTTACTGAATCTGACTGGGAATACAAACAAATGCAGATTTTTAAAGCTACTGTTACCTAGGAAAGTAATGAAAATGTGTATGTACACTATATATATTGAGAATAGCATGTATTGACCCAGTGAGGTGTGTGTGTGTGTGTTTGTGTGTGTGTGTGTGTGTGTGCGCGCACACAAATCATAATTATTAGAAGCAAAGCGTATCTAGGGTCAGGTTGTATATTAGCAAATGAGGTAATGAAGGGCATGGTGTAGACTGTAGACTGTGACACTGTGTAGTAGTGGTAGGAAAACCATTTGTGCCCTCACAGGACCTCGGAACCAACTTGCTATGAACGTCTGAATTCCCGCCACAGTCCTGTGTTCGTATGCATCCAGTCGTGACTTTACTTAGTTTTGTTATCATTGTCATTCAGGTTTATCTCTAGTAATTTAAGAGGCACATATTTATCATTAAAGATATCATTGCTTTAATTTGTATCTGTATATTCCGGTATTTTACATATCAATGAGGGCCTTGGTTGGAATACAAAGTCAATTTGGTGCTTGTTCAAACACAACTGAAATCCACCAATCACCGCCCGAGTACATCGCGCAGTGTTACCAAATCCACCTGTCCTCGGCGGGCAATATCAGTGCGTCAGACTCCGTGGAACTGAGTATAGTTTTGCTCCATATTCTATTTTTTTTTTCCAGCTTCTCTCTAGGTCAAAAGTTAACCTGTATTCTCGATATTCAGTCCTTCGCGTGCACGGGTGGTGAATTCAACAGCTAATTTCCTAGCTATGGCTTTCCCTCTTCCTTTAATCGCAAGTATCCAGGCGTCCCGAAATTAAAAGCTCATAATTTTGTGATTCTTTTGTTTAACTTTATTTCAAATGGATAACTCTACAGGCTTTGGTTCTAACCTTTTCACACAAAATAAAATTGTGCAAATGATACCAACTGTCAGTGGCAAAAGCATATAAACATTTCAGTACCGTAAGTTGCATCATAAACGAATGATGTGCAAGTAGGATCAATAGACGCCAGAGTCAGATTTTCGAAGCTACACACTTTTCAAAGCCAAGATAGCTTTCATATATCAAGATCTAGAAATATATACACAAGACTACAGAACTTTGTATTAGAGCAAGTCAGTAACCGAAATTCCGTGGTACCGTAAACTCGGGAATACAAAGAATATAAGACCATACAAACCCAGGAATACAAGGAATACAAGAATACACAGACTCAAGAATGCAAAGAGTAAAGGAGCATACAGAAGACTGGACACTAACAACGCATAACAAGGCGGGGTGACAAAAACAGGGCAGAGAAGGAAGGGCCAGCATCACTATTGGTGTATGACGGAAGAATCTGGAGGACGGCAAGAAAAATGGGTGACCTGAACTGACCCATGACCCATTCTATACGGCAAGAGGAGGAGGAGGAGAAGGGGAAGGAAGATGAAGAGGAGAAAAAGAAGAAGGCTCGGGATTAATAGCTATCGACTGCACGGTGGCCATCTGTCAATCAGTCTGCCGAATCCCAACCTTCCCCTAAAATACGACCCTCATTAGTCGATGTTATATCCAGGTCCCCAGTTTTACTGCTGAGTGAAGAAGGATATGGGAGAAACAAACTTTGTCCAATAATATGATCGGCGTGATAATCAGACTCGCGTTCTTTTAGCTGGGAGGTAGACGAGCTAACCAGTGCACCATCTACTCACCATCTTGGCACAGAGGTAGAAGATACAATAGATTATCTACTGGTAAATTGTATGGATATATATATATATATATATATATATATATATATATATATATATATATATATATATATATATATATATATGGATGAACGACTCTACTGTTTTCACTTTAGCCTTGCTACCATTTTCTTCCATTTTGCAACTTTTTTTCACGTAGCTCTTTGGCAGAAACAGACAATACTGTCGCTCTACATACTTTACACTGTACTTCTTCGTACCTAGCATCATCGTTTAGCGTCAATCTCTATTTACAACTCAGTTTTCATGATGAAGAAATGGCAATTTTAGGTCAAGTTAGTGTGCAAAAGCAGCAGGGTCTACGGGGAGAAATTAAACATAAAACACACACACACACACACACACACACACACACACACACACACACACACACACACAAATAAACAGAAAGGCCATGGCTGTAAGGATGCTATGTCTAGAGATGATGTGGTGGGATGAATGGAGAGTAATCTTTTTAAATATGGGTTTACCTAAAGTTGAAAGTCCTTATCTGGTACTGAACATAACCAAAATACAGAAAAGTATTTACGAAGCGGGTGATACATTAATAATATGTGTGGTCCAAAGTGTCATAACTGCCATTTACTACACAGAATGGCACATGTTGATTTCTGGCCAGAGTATTTAATGATGCTTGGGTGTTGTGAGGGGTGGTGATGGTAGCTGATGTTTGGGCCACAGACTGGGGTTGGTAGGAGGACAGTGAAGTATACCCTGCCCTGTGAATGAATTAACACTGTATGTGGTGCGTCATACTTAACGTACATTCAGAGTGTCATTCGAGGCTTTTATGATTAAGTGAGGCGCGATCTAAAATACCGCATTCAAAAACACTGCAAGCATAATCTCCAAACCCCACAAAGAAACGACACCTCTTTTTCTTGAGAAAAAAAAATCATGAGCAGAGTCATATATTTAGAAAATCAGTGGTACTAGATAATACGCAGTAGTTTTTAGTATGGTGTTATTTACACATAATCACTTCCAGAAAAATCAATGGAACCTGTATCTTTTGCTGTAAGATTATTAAAAAAAAAAAAAAAAAAAAACTGTGTATTAATTTTCAATGCAGGCTGGATGCACAAGAAACATTCACAAAGACTCTTAACTAATTTGCATGACTAACCAGTTGGCAATAAAGAGTATCATTATCCCAAATCATTTGTTTCGTCGCAAGTTTTCACTTGAATATTTCCATGAACTCGGTCATGTAGTGTTTGGTCTCTATATAGTTCGAAATAAAAGTACAGAACTCCCTTATCCACAACCTAAGCTGCAGAATGTTCATGAATCCGAGGCAAGGTTGTTACCGGCATAAAAGTGTTCTGGCCATGATATATTATATTATGATGACGCCCCTACAACCGGTACCTTCGCCAGACATAATTTTACAACCTGCCAATATCGGCAGCATAATACGGCGCATTAAGGTTACTATTTTCCATAATGGAAGGGAAAAAAAGATAATGATGGAAAAAGTACAATTACTGGTGGCGACACCTAAACTGGTCATATACCTATGATCATCTACGTTATATATATATATATATATATATATATATATATATATATATATATATATATATATATATATATATATATATATATATATATATATATATATATATATATATGTATGTATGTATGTATGTGTACATGTACAGTATACTTGCTTAAGCTATAACAGAAAACGAGATAAATATCTGACTAAAAACTGAATACATCTTGAGGCAACCAAAAGTCGGTGCTAGAAATAAATCGCTGGAGGATAATACTGGGAATGATGTGTGTGTGTGTGTGTGTGTGTGTGTGTGTGTGTGTGTGTGTGTGTGTGTGTGTGTGTGAGAGAGAGAGAGAGGGGGGGGTGTCCAGACAAGAAATGACGTGTCTAAAATTCAGTATCCTTTGTTGACCTACTCATACTAAATTCCCCTCAACAGCCATTCCTGTCCCTTACTCCCCTGCCCTCACTCCCTGCCACAGACATCTTCCACACCCTCTTCATGGCTACTCTGGCATTTTCACAACAATTGTTCCAGGCACCGTGGCTTCTAATGCTGTGCTCCTCACTTCAGCATCTTCCACACTTCGGTCTCTTGCTAAAATACCGCCAATTATGCTTTTGCCAGTGGCCATTAATGAAACGCACAATGGTGCTGAAGTTGGATAATTTCACTTGGTCGCAGGCGTAAGATGTGTCAAAAAAAATTCCCAGACGTGTGATATGCTCATTAAAAGGTTTATGGTGACGTTTGTGGTTCTCTTATATCTGAAGGGGAATTATGCAGTCATGGATGTAAACATTAATTAACTTCACTGCGAAATATTATGACCGTGAGCAGTGATTTTATGAAACCAAATGATGACACCGCCGAAGCACCACAAAACGTTTCATAATGCTTTCAGTTTCATAACTGCTTGATTAAAATGTGAAACGAAATTCCACTGTCGGAATACACGAGCGTTTGATCCCAGCCTGGAGCAAGGAACAGTTTAATTTTTCACCAATACTAGATTTACTATCATCAACAAGAACCAACGACACATCATAATTACACCTCCACTGATACCAGTACATCAGTCCTGAATGAGACGGCCCTAGCATGTACCCAGCATAGACGGTGGGTACTAGACTTAAGTGGGGGACATGTGAGGGCGTTCTGGCTCGTAGAAAGAAAGCCTCGAGTTAGACGCAAGTAAATTACATACTGCTTCAACATTACCATTATTTTTTTCATATACTCTGGATTTTAGTTTTACTGAGACCACTGGGATGAAACTGATTTAGGTGTCATCAAAATTCCCCTCTTCCTTCACACACACACACACACACACACACAGTATATATATATATATATATATATATATATATATATATATTTATATATATCTATATATATATATATATATATATCGGGAGAGGAGATTATCGCGTCGGCCGCTTGAACCCTGATGCCCTGCTGAGGATGTATTGATCAAGCTGGATAATGGCAGGGTAAAGAGGGAAGGGGGACGAGGTGGGAGGCGGGGAGGAGAGAGGCGTGCAAGGAAAGGAGGGAGGCTGGAAGGATAAAGTGAGTGAGTGTGTGTGTGTGTGTGTGTGTGTGTGTGTGTGTGTGTGTGTGTGTGTGTGTGTGTGTGTGTGTGTGTGTGTGAGAGAGAGAGAGAGAGAGAGAGAGAGAGAGAGAGAAACAGAGAAACAGAGAGAGGGGAATGGATATTTGGAAAGAATGTATAAAAAAGAAGCAACATGGCATAGCAGATGAGCATTATAATGAGAACTAAAGGGGCACTCAGTGGAGCGCACCTCTCCGACAAGGGCAACGTAATTTCCAAATGGATTAGATTTTTTCATCACTGATTAAGGTTTCGCAAAAAGTGTTTTCCTGATCCAGAAACTGTAATACGATCCAGATTAGTCCCAAAAGTTAATCGATTTTTCCCTGGGACATGAGCTATCTACCCACCAAATTTGGTCCAAATCTCTCTTTTAGTTTTTGAGTAATCCTAATAACAGATAAACAATCTGACAAACATCGGTCCCAAAAGTTAACTGATTGTTCCCTGGGACATGGGCTATCTACCCAAGAAATTTGGCCCAAATCTCTCTTTTACTTTTTGAGTAATCCAATTAACAGACAAAGAAACTAACAAACAAACAGGGTTGAAAACACACTCTCCTTGTCGGAGAGAATTAATGAACATAAGAGAGAAATAAAGAGTGAGAGAAGGAGATTAAAGGCGAAGATTACGATGGAAGGCAAGAGAAGATTGAAAAAAAAAAAAAAAAGCGAATAGGTAAGATAAATGAAATATATGAATGAAGATTCCAAGTGACAAGTAGGTTGAGAGATGGAAAGTGGCCAGTGATAGGAGAGAAATGAGTAGAAAACGTATTATTATAATTATTATTATTATTATTATTATCGTCGTCATCATCATTTTTGTTATTATTATTATTATTATTGTTGTTGTTGTTATCATCAGCATCATCGTCTTAATCCATATAGTGTTTTCACCTTAACTTTGTGGAGATTTTCGTTAGTCTGCAGCTTGATCCCCGAAGCTTCATGGGTGGAAAGATAATACTCCGGCTCTATATCCTTTCCATCGCACATATTCGTGATTTAGTCCTATATTTTTGGATTAATCTCTTGTTATGGCTCAGCAGTCAGGATGTAAAGATATCAATTTTAGGCCAAGTGGAAGTGAAGATAGTATAGCGCCTAAGGTGACAACTTTAATTTTTCCACGTCCTTACACTGATAGGGATCCCGACATTTCAATTTTAAAGATTTCAGGATACTTGGTGATGTTGACAGAAACCATTACAAGTTAACCTCTTTTTTCCTGAACCCTCAACTCAAAATATTATACAACTGTTAAATTCACGTACGGTAGCGAGGAATTCTATAAAATTGTCCTTCAGCCTAGCAATCATTTCATTCACTTTCAACTGTACACACGTTTAATCACTGGGCGAGGTCCAACGAAAGTTTGTTTCCAACACTAACGTGAAAAGGAAATCATGCACGGCCGCGACCAAATGTTTACTGATATTCCTCTACCAGCACTAAGCCTGCCTCTATGTTTCTCATTTCTTCACAGACCGCACAGGGCATCTTTCCTTCACGTATTCTTTTGCTGTGTAGTTCCTATTCCTAACACGTAACAACGGCTCATGCAACACTTCTCACTGCCACTGCCGGCAAAGAAGACTCACCAGACTTGCGCTCATGGCTGTACAACACATTAAAGTGAATATATACAGTATTAATCATTTTGCGAGAACTTATAATTACTTCAGCAGCGAGCGATGATTCACGTCCTCATTCCTTAGCAGGGAATTTGTGTAAAAATGTTGCACCTTGGGAAATGAATATTCGGAAACTGTGCTCTCTGTAATTTTGATCTTATCAGCTGAATATTTAGAAAAGTCGAATGAGAAATTTTTGTGACGGGTGATGTCAGGAGTCTCAACTTTTTGCAACTTATGCAACTTGCCAAACATACACTTTACTCAAAGTTTTGTTGAAAGAGAAAAACTTAATTTTTGCTGGGGTTCTGTAAAGAAAGAATCCATTTCCTTCAGAGAGAGAGAGAAAAAAAAAAAAACTTCATTTCCACTTATGCTGAATTGAGGTCAATGTTCACGGCCACAACCTGTGTACACAAAAATATGAATAAACTATGATATATTCTAAGCGTTTATTTTCTTTGAACATGTATACTCGTATTTCATTCTGTTTTTGACTTTTAGAGCTTTTGCTGGGGAGAGGTTACGACTAGCACACACACACACACACACACACACACACACACACACACACACACACACACACACAGTCTGAAATTATACGGAACTGTAAAAAAACAAATACAAGCGAACACAAACTAAGGAGAAGGTAAAGAGAAAGAATGGAAAAGGTAAATGAAACAAGGAAGAATGATGATGGAAAAGAGACACAAGACTAATGTTATGGGAAGCATGAAATGAAGAAACAGAAAGAGAGAGAAGGAAAGAAAAGGTTGAAAAAAGAACGACATGGAAGGAAATCAGATGAGAGAAAACGAGAGTGATGAATGCAGGTGGTCTGTTTGGAGAAGGGGAAACGAGGATATAATGGAGAGAGAGAGAGAGAGAGAGAGAGAGAGAGAGAGAGAGAGAGAGAGATAGAGAGAGATTCAAACTAGGGTGAGGAACTGGAGAAAAGAAAGTATGTTACGCGAGAATACTGGGGAAAAGAAAAAAATTTTAAGCGAAAAAACGAAAGAAAGCAAAGGTCACAAAGATAATGGAAGGGTAATCTTGAGAACATGAGAGAGAGAGAGAGAGAGAGAGAGAGAGAGAGAGAGAGGGGGGGTGAAGCCAGTGCTCTTGAATGGGAAAAGGGGAGAAAAGGAAAATGAATGCTATGAGAGAATGACAAAGGATTACACAGCCCCTTCAATCAAATCACCTTGGCTCTAATTAGTGTCCTTTGACCCCCCATAATAGGATTTCTTTGAAGCGATAATAAAAAGGCCTCAGAGAATCACCAGAATCCTGGAGATGTATGGTGAATAATCTCTCACACACAGCATAACCATTAACGATTCTATACCTCTGTGCACACTAACGAGCAGAACATTAATCCACTCCACCTGAGCACGTTAAGTCTTTGTTATCCTTGCCATTTCTGTACTACTCTACTGGGCTCTGGAAAGGCTTGTCATACTGAAGAGGGTTAGATAATTATAGCTTTCATTTACCCCTTTCACTACTCGACAGTTCTCCTAACCTGGATAAAATAATCTATTAGTATCAACATTACAATATACATGACGGATTAAGATGATGTATCCTCCACAGATTTACTTTTATTTATCTTAGTTGACAGTCCATTGTAGGGGACTTAACTCCTATTCGTATTTTACCTCCTCAAACGAAAGTTGGAGGAGGTTATGTATTCCTTTATTTTTTTTATTTATTTATTTATTTATTTATTTTTGTCCACAAGATATCTGGAAAAAGTTATTGACGAAATTCAATGGGGATGTGTGAGTCATGGGCCAAGAAAGAGTGTACTACATTTTTGTGGTGAACTGAGTTAGAGTCCCGGTTCAGGACTTTTTGTTTGTTTGTTTGTTTATCCACATCTCAAAAAGTTGTTGATGGATTTCAAAGAAATGCTGTGGATATATAATAATGGGCCAAGGGACAGTTGATTACATTCTGATGGTGATTTGAGAGATCTGGCATAGTCGTTGACGGAGGTACGCACTCTCTGAATGCCGACTAGTTTTTTATAACTGTTGTGTGACGATAACTGACATAGATTCCTTATTTTTACTGATGGCAACCCATAACAGGGAGATAAGTTTCAACAGATTTCCACAGAGTTCTTTTGTCTTATTAGCGAAGCCATTTTGGGGGCTTTACTTTAATAGATCTTTTATTTTTGCTGTTTGACGAACAATTCTCGGTAGCCCCGTTTCTTACCTTACATATGTGTGTGTACTAACCAACATGAAGCTCTATAAACATCCCTGTTCTAAGACTATACTCCCACACCTTTATAATATTAATTCCTTTCCACACAACTTACATACGTCTTTTTATTCGTGTTATATGACGAGCTATTGTAGGTAGCGCCCTCTCATATAATAAAAATGTGTGTGTAACGACCAACGTGAAGCTCCATAACTACGCCGGCTTTCAGACTACTATCCTACACTCTCAAAACATTCATTGTCTGTCTCCCACTTCCGAGAAACGCAATTAACGACGAACCCAACATCAGTGAGTCTCGATCTAAAACTGCTTAATTAGAGTTCGTCATTAAGTTAAGCTAGACATTTTATTGAAAATTCTGTTCCCAAAAAATTGTGGTTGCCGGTACAAAAGATGGTTTGATTGAGGATGCCAATCTGCCATTCGGGATTCCCACCAGGGAAAAATATGTATAAACAGATGCTTTCAAGCCCTTGTCCCTTTGTCTGTGACACCATTAGCTGGTCATGTAAATACATTTCCATATCGAGGAAAGGCAAATGATATTAATAGTTTTTAATTGTGTGTAAGAACTAATTTTCCTCTTTCAACAGCCATTAGCGCAGTTAGCGAACGCCCACGAGGGAACAAACATTTGTGGACGAGTTTTGGAAATAAGACTCTTTACACCCACTCACTGATCGCAAATGGACCCCCTGAATTTCGCTGCCAGAAAAATCACTCTCATTTGTCGATTGTCCGTTCGTCAAGGGATGTAAAGGAATGGCGGTGAATTTTACGGCCACGGCAATCTATGTTCTCCCTCTGATCAGCACGGCATTGGGCGGAGGGGTGAGTAGGATGCAAGGAAAGTCAAAGTAAAAACAGGAGGCAACATGGACCTCGTACAAAGTAAACAGGGTTCTCTGAAAGGGGGGCACAGAAACGCGGCCGTCGGCATCTTTCCTTTGTGCATTTCGGTTTCCTTTGTCCTCGAGAGAAAAAGAATAGGCATAAAAAAGAACAAGAGGATGGAGATGGGAGGTCAAAAATCAGTCGTCCGAGCAGAAAGAAAAGAAAAAGGCGAAGGGGGCACATGCAAATGAAAGAAGAAGTAAGAGAAGAGAGATGAAATTATCAGGAAGGACGTGGAACATTGGTGGTAGACTGCAGGATAAAGAATAAGCACAAAAAAGGCCAAGATAATGAGGAGAGAAAGGAAAGTACTAGAGAATATGAGAATGAAGGAAGACGTGGACGGATGAGATAATCAGGCAATAATGAATGAAAAGTACAGGGCACCAAAACAATAATTAAAGCTAACCAAAGGAAAGAGTACAAAGTTAACAATACGAGGTTTCATCAGAGACAATATCGGAGCAAAGCAAGGCAATGTGCAAGAATGGCCGAGCGAAAAAATATAAGTAAACTCACGCACTTGGTACACTTGGGAATATTAGAACAGGAGACTAGTTGTTGGCGTACCACAGAGAGAAGAGAGGCGTATAAAAAATTGAGTAGTAAAATGAAAATCGAAATGAGAATAAATTAGAAAAAAAAAAAAAAAAAGGTAGGAGAAGCATGAAGCCCCCCCCCAAAAAAGGTAATAGCAATAATGAAAAGAAACGCAAATGAAGGGAAAATAAAAAAAGTAGGTAGGAGGAGAGCGAGGAGAAGCAAGGCATGGAAAAATAATAGTTGTAATATCAATGAAATGAGAAAAGTGGGAAGAGGAGGAAAAAGTGGGTAGGTCGGAGGAGGAGCGCAATGCAATAAGAAAGGGTAATAAAAAGAAAACCTAAAAGAAGGAAGAAGTAGGTAGGTCGGAAGAGGAAGAGGAGAGGAGGAGGAAGAGGAGGAGAGGGGGAAGAAGCACGATGGAGAAAAGCCAATCGAAGAGAAAAGGATTTTGGCCAAGACATTGTAGGTAACGATAAATTGAAGTGGCAGACAGTTCCATCTGCCCAATGTCGGTCGAGCAGACATCCAGCCCCACAAATATCACTTTTTCTCCCCTGATTTTTTTTTTCTTTTTTCTTATGATTGGTATTTGGGAAGCACTTAAGGAATGCAGTCACTAATGGATTTGGAGCTGAGGGTATCACACACGTAGACATAAATATGCTGTATTGCTTTTGTGAGGGGGGGGCCGGGATTAGGAGCAATAGAGATATATGAAGTGACTGTATCTGGGGAGTTGAGCTGGAAGAGTCTGAGGATGAGGGGGGAGAGAAGGTTGGGGAGAGAAGGGGTAAGTAGAGGAGAGGGGTTGGAGGAGACAGGATTGAAGGAGCAAGAGGAGAAGGGGCAGGAGGAGGAGGAGGAGGAGGAGGAGGAGGAGAGAAAGACTGTGAGGAAGAGGAGGAGGAGGGTGAGAGGAGGGTAAGACGTGGAGAAGGAGATGGGCTGGTGGAAAGATA
>NC_137031.1:46331195-46383695 GCF_032717465.1 Coenobita brevimanus | reverse complement strand
TGCTAAACCCCTATCAGTGTGAAATGCAGGCCCCATATGAATCGCTAGACATATGAATAAATAACACGAAATGTGGGGGCTAATGCGCAGTACAATAACACTCATTCAGTGTAGACAGAAAAAGACCTTTGAGCTGTATCTTAACGAATTCTTTCTCTTATTTACTGTATACATGCTGCACCACGGAACGTGTGCCAATCTTCGGATGCTCGTGTGGCAAACTTAGAGCCCACAGTGTTTTGTAATAGTTTATAATCAACTATTTTAATCTCAGTTAAATGGGAGCTACTGAATTCCTTCACAATGTGCAGCAGACTCACCCAGTGCACGTGGTATCTATCTTACTGGTGAAATAATTCGACATCTTGGAGAGACAACATGTGGACTATTTAATAAATATGTAATAACTATCACCTGGTTCATGGTTACGAACATAACTTCTTACAGTAAGTTCTTTAATTTTCTCAAAAAAGTTTTTTAATAAAAAAGAGAAAGAACCTATGACCATGAGCCTGCAAAACCTGTTCCTTTCAGATTAAAAAAAAAAAAGAATGATGGATTCCTAGCGCCAGGTATTAAAGACCATATGGCACTAATTCAAAGCAAAGACAAATGACTAGCAATACAGCAGAAACGGGGGAGGAGACGTAGAGGTGGTCTTGGCGTTGAAGTGGTTTTGGTGTAAACGTGATCATGGGGTAGAAGTGGTCTTAGCGTAGAAGTGGTCTTTGCGTAGAAGTGGTCTTGTGTCGAAGTGGTCTTGGCGTAGAAGTGGTCTTCACATAGAAGTGGTCTTGGCGTAGAAGTGGTCTTGGCGTAGAAGTGGGCTTGGCGTAGAGGTGGTCTTGGCGTGGAAGTGGTCTTGACGTGGAAGTGGTCTTGGCGTAGAAGTGGTCTTGGTTTTGAAGTGGTCTTGGCGATGAAGTGGTTTGGTTTGGACAAAAAAAAAATGTCATATTCAAAATTCATTCATTCTGAGATGCCAAGGCACTTCGCACTGAAAAGACTGGAGATCATAGGCCGTGGGAAAGGCAATAAAAGGAAGGCAGTTTTTGAGTTGACCTGCTGCATCCATGAAAACAGGCTAACTCTAGCATTACAGTAGAGACCTGGAAAGATAACTGATAAGAACGTGTAGCTAGACGGGTGCTGCATGTCCGCATTAATGGACAAAGACTGAAAGCAAAAAGTTCTGAGCAGCGACCAGAATGCCAGCGACTGGAGAGAGAGAGAGAGACAGAGACAGAGAGAGACAGACAGACAGACAGACAGAGATATGCAACATTCCAGTGAGGAAAGAAGAGCAAAAAAATAAGTCAGTGAGAAAATAACAGTTGATTAGACGAAGAGCCTTTAATGTATGGTGACCGGAGTCCCGCTTTTAGGCGGCAGAGTCCCGCAATTTTTATGTCTGTCCCGCTTACTTAATTGCGACTAAAATGTCCCGCCTTTTTTAGCAAATTATCTTACGTGTCCCGCTTTTAGAAAATTACTATTACATTAACATTACGGTACCTTCTTTTATGAAACTATGATGAATTAGTAAAATTTTGCATAATCCAAACCAAATGAAATACCGAATTGTTAATACAGAATCTGTTACACTCACTAACTGACAAGTTTGGTCGGCCCATACGGTATGTTCGGACCCGGCGTTTGTCTAAGACGTTCGAGTTTGATTAGCAGCCTCAGGGTGAGGTGCAGCGCTGTATATACATACACATACATATAGATAGATAGATAGATAGGTGGATAGAAGATAGACAGATAGATAGACAGACAGATGGATAGATAGATAGCTAGATAGATAGATATACATGTGACAATGTCCCGCATTTAGCTCCAGTAAATCTGGTCACTTTAATTCTACCCTGCTAAGAGGTCAGATTGTGACAGACCATGTACTGTATATTATGTTACATGTTCGTGTAACCTTCGTCCTGTGTCCCTAGTTACCTCGCTAAATAACTAAACTGACAATGGCACCAAGCACACACACAACTGCTACACTATCCCCACCCCGCCTCTTCCATGATGCATAAGGGGGCGATGCCACTGAATTTACACTCTCCGTTAGTCCCGGACTTGTGGTTCGAAATAGCATCACTAAGCAACAGCAGCTGGCTACAGTTCAACACACGAGTTACAAGTGCATAGTGTTATCATCAGTATACGGTAACATTGCACGCGACATCATATTTAATATCGGTCAAGGTAAAATAAGGAATAAATAACAATCCACTCAGTCCATTTCAATAAAATGTTTGCTAATGCGCTGGTGCCAGTTAGACATCTACAAAGCCATCAAGAATGTAACACAAAACTTTAATTTCAAAACTGCCTTCCTAAGGTTTCTCTCCCTTTTTCCATGCCATCATCCCCTCTCCTCTTTGGTCGCTCTGTAGTGACGTTTCTCAGGGTTGTTTCCTTTCATTAACTGCCCTCCTTCACTTCATACATCACCCACTGACCTGCACATCTGCTCCTGTTATCCCATTCACTGATACCTCCACCCTTCATTCTTCCACCAGCTTCTTACAGCGTTCATCACCGTAGCAGCTACAGCACTCGCGGAATGAAGATCTGGCTCAATTATTCTCACAATTATTTTTATTACCGACTAAGAAAAAGAAGCCTTATTGCTTAAATTCATCACTTCCTCCATCTCTCAACTCGAAGCAATCTTCCACATGAAAAATTCGTTACCTTCAGTTTAGTCGGTCATCTCTGCCTACTATCAGAGGTATTGAGGTATTATTTTTTTTACTAGTGGCATATGTTTCATCTAAATATTTATTGCTCTAGTTTGGTTGACAACTGGCTTGATGAGTCAGATGAAGGCGTAAACAAGCAATTCTTTACATAACTTTAGCTCAGAAAAGTTTATGAGTATGACATAACTTGAGTCCACAATGTTTTTTACACGTCAATAAAACCGTGTCACAGCCCAACAAGAGCTTCTAAATTAATCAATATCTATTAATGGATTTCATCTTGTTTTAATATTTCAAGACCCCGATTGTGCACAGAGATATTAACCGGTGTTGTATGATACTCACTGACTCTTCAGCTTACGTAAAAGACTGCTTGTTGATATTTTCGTTTTTTAACTCCTAAAGCTTCCAGATACTTCACAAAAAGACAAGAGAAAATGTGTCACTTCCTGAAAATGGCTCAGGGGGAGTGTGTGTGTGTGTGTGTGTGTGTGTGTGTGTGTGTGTGTGTGTGTGTGTGTGTGTGTGTGTGTGTGTGTGTGTGTGTGTGTGTGTGTGTGTGTGTGTGTGTGTGTGTGTGTGTGTGTGTGTAGATGCATTACCGCCACGTAGATGCATTACCGCCACACTCTTTGCATACTGTCCCGCGAGAATATTACCCTGCTATCACTTGCACGCATTGCGCCCTACTCCCGCTCTCTTGGCTTAGTCTTCCCTTGTATAATACTCATGCAAAACATGTAAAAAATAAACAGATAAAAGTAACAGAAAACAAAGTATTAACCTGCAAAGCCCATGGAAGTCTTACCAAACCTGAACATAATTGTGCGTCATCAGTCAGAAGAAATACGTAAGATCTGCCGGAGCGGAAAGGTTTAAAATGAAAAAACTCAGTCGCTAAGAAGAAAGTGCTACGAGCTCTTCTGTGCCAAAGAGAACTACGGTATATTTCAGCAGGATGTCTGGTGGGATAGTGGTTAGAACGCCCTGGTCGGATCGATGAACTGGCATGGGGGTCGATGTCCATGATGTGAAGGTTTTTCGATCATGCAATGCCACCAAACGAATATGGCTGGTCATTTACCTTTAAATGTACTGGATTAGAACAGCCTAGCCTCGGGTCCCTAAACCTTAAAAAGCGTAAAATTGGACTGGTTGTTACCGTTTGTTTTATATTTTTATATTATTCTGTATTCCAGCATACTGTGACACGCCTTTGAGTCCCTACACCACAAGAGGTTTCTCCTAAACCTAATATAATAGTCTGTGGATACAAAGAATTAACTATAAATCATGATACTGAACAGGGTAATAGAGATCGTTTATGAGCACTTCTTCGTGCATGGTTTTTCCTTAGGTTTAACAAAATCGTCTGATGTTAGCAAGAACAAAAAAGAAGCAAATCCCAAGGACAAGATGGAGGGATGGAGTGGAGAGATACGAGTATATGAGACAGGGAGGGTTATGAACTGGAGAAAAGGCAGCCGAATGGCAATGGGTTGGATGACATGGAGGCGCTCTGTTTGTGGTCACCCATTACGGGATTAAGGCAGTGGATAAATACAAAGGAAAAGAAAAATGCAGGAGACATACTGAATGAAAAAAAAAAAAAACACGACACAGTACGACATCACAGTGCCCATTAACCCTTTCAGAACGATGACGTGTCTGGTGTCTTCATATTATTTTATAGAGCTTACGAGACAACTACTGCACTGAAGGGGTTTAACCCCTTTAGTGCAACTGGCAAACCATTAGTTGTAGTAAATGGTCCGTTCAACTGCCAGGCGAAAAACAAAAGACCTACTGCTAACATACGAGCGCCACTGCACTACAAAACTTGGCAGTACTGTACAGCATACACTCTCGTTGCCCTACGGAACTCGTTATATAATCCCAAGCATTTGACAGAAGCAGATGACCTTACATGAGCTCCCAATGTACTGCTACTATAAGACACGCCAGCACAATCCAGCAAAACTCTCACCGCCTCTCAGTACTCGCTATATAATCACATCCAGTTGGTATTTCATAGCGAGAAGAACAAGCAATAGGAGTACCTCTAACACACTGCCACATTACAAAGCACGCTAGCACAAATCAACATACACGCTCACTGTTCTCACGCTATAACTCTGCATCCATATGATATAGTCTCAGGAATACCGTATCCAAGTGATATACTCCCAGACATTTGACAGCCAGAAGAATAAGACAGGACATACCCCACATATACTGCCACATTACAAAGCATGTTATCACCGCCCCACGCTGTATATTTGCATCTATTTCACATAACCCCTGGAACACCGTGTATATTCGTATTCCAGTGATATACTCCCAGACATACTCAAAACATACCCGTCGTACCCATCCTCAACCTCCTTCCCCTCGGTCTGAACGCTGTCGTCAACACAGGGCCCCGTTTTATTGGACGTCTTTTTCGTCCGATTATAAACAAGGCGCCTCAATTAGGGACCCACGGTATTTTTCAACCCCTCACCCTTCCCTTCGTGTGTGTGTGTGTGTGTGTGTGTGTGTGTGTGTGTGTGTGTGTGTGTGTGTGTGTGTGTGTGTGTGTGTGTGTGTGTGTGTGTGTGTGTGTGTGTGTGTGTGTGTGTGTGTGTGTGTGTGTGTGTGTGTGTGTGTGTGTGTGTGTGTGTTCCTCTCAATTACAACGACCAGTTACACCTACCAATTTAGACTCAACTGGGTGCGACTTAATCGATAACAACAAACAATTCCTACCAAAATGATCTCCACTGGAAATGGCACCTTTTCATATATGTGTGTGTGTGTTAAGGCTTCACCTAAATTAATTCCAGTTAAAAATATGTAACGATGTTATTTTGACGCATAAGTGATTACTTCGACATTTTTACGCAACCCTTGAGGTCATTATAAGAATGTAGTATATAGTGCTTGACTTAGCAACGTTAGCTGACTTAGAAACGTTAAATATATCCTCACGTCCATGAAAACGCTCGTACAGGGTAAAAACTTCATTTTCCTTACTTCGTGTTGTATTTCACCATTTCGTAAGACGGACAGTGCATTTTGAGAGCTTATTTTTGCCCAAACCAACCGCAGCTCCTGAAATTGTCGTATCTACTACTTCTACTACTGCGAATGCCACCACCTTCATTTCTACATCTACTTCTACTACGACTGCCACCATCTTCATTTCTACAACTACCACGACTGCCACCATCTTCATTTCTACAACTACCTCGACAGCCATCACCTTCATTTCTACGACTACCACGACTGCCACCACCTTCATTTCTACAACTAAAACGACTGCCGCCACCTTCATTTCTACAACTACCACGACTGCCACCATCTTCATTTCTACAACTACCACGACTGTCATCACCTTCATTTCTACAACTACCACGACTGCCACCACCTTCATTTCTACAACTACCTCGACAGCCATCACCTTCATTTCTACGACTACCACGACTGCCACCACCTTCATTTCTACAACTACCACGACTGCCATCACCTTCATTTCTACAACTACCACGACTGCCATCACCTTCATTTCTACAACTACCACGACTGTCATCACCTTCATTTCTACAACTACCACGACTGCCATCACCTTCATTTCTACAACTACCACGACTGTCACCACCTTCATTTCTACAACTACCACGACTGCCACCACCTTCATTTCTACAACTACCACGACTGCTGCCACCTTCATTTCTACAACTACCACGACTACCACCACCTTCATTTTCTTTCTTGTCATCTCCTGTCATGTTTCACTGAAGTGCTGAGGTCAAATAATCAATCTTGAACCTCAAGTTGAATTAGTTGGAGAAAGTTTGACCGGACGCAGCATAAGTGTGACGATGGGAGAGGGAAGGAAAGATTGAGAGAGAGAGAGAGAGAGAGAGAGAGAGAGAGAGAGAGAATGACGGGATGAGCGTGAGGAGAAAGTGAGAAATGATGAAGACTTGCGGTGAGTTACGAGAAGGGTCGAGGAAGAAGTCAGAGAGAGAGAGAGAGAGAGAGAGAGAGAGAGAGAGAGAGAGAGAGAGAGAGAGAGAGAGAGAGAGGAAAAGAGAACATTAAATGGAGATGGAGTGGCTTAATAGGGTGAAAGAAAAAAAGGGAAGAGAGAAAAGTATTAGACGTACCGACAGATATGAGACACAGTCAACGAAAAACACAGAAAGAATGAGGGAGAAAGAAGAAGGCAAAGAAAAATAGAATAACGAAGAATATGAAGAAACTAAAGCCTTAATAGGTGCGGCCCTGGGTTGATATGAAAAGTGAACCAGTAGTTTGTAGGTTCAAGTTGCCCTTCTGTAATCCACCATCTTCCTTTCAGGGGATATGGGGGTAGATGAAGAAAGTCTGTATCATCAGGTAAAAGAGCCGCCCGGTTATACAGGTGCCATCACATGAAGGCGTCCCTCCCCAGCATCGAAAGGGAATAGAAGCATATAAAAGAAAGGATGGAGTGGAGGAGGGAAGGAAAAAAAGATGGAAGGTGAGACTGAAAGAATTGTGTGGCTGGACAGGGGATGGGGTCAGAAAGATACTCAGAGAAAGACTGAAGGGGTGAATAAAAGATTAACACAGAGGAAGAGCGAAAGAGACAAGTTTTATGGAGAGAACGGATACAGGATAGAAAAGAACAGAAAGAGGGAGGAAAGGATGAAAAAGAGAGGGAGAGAGAGAGACAGGGATAGAGACAGAGACCGAGACAGAGAGAGACAGAGAGAATATAAACTCCAACACACACGGTCGTTGCAAATACCCACACCATGTACAGCAGACCCATAATCCCTCGTGATATCATGACGTATTCAGCTATATAGTCCAGGTAGGGGAGGGCAGGAGGATGAATATATTTTTTTCTCTCTCTCTCTTTCTGGCTTGTATACTGAATAAGCAGAGTCGTGTTTGGATTTCTGTGTACCGGTATATATATGTTGCCGGGCGGGAGTGGGTGAGTGAGTGTGTATAATTCAAGCATTATGTAAATTGGATGTGAATTTTGGATGGGCAATTGAATCACACATAAACAGTTCTCTGTATGGCATACGTTTAACCACAACGCTACGATAAGGCTACTGATGTTTATTCTAATTTGTGTTTATTTTTCTCCTCTCCAGTTTATTTCATTTAGCCCAGGGGAGATTTTTTTTTTCTTAGGAAAGTTAGATACCCTTCAACCAGTTCACTTCTTTAGCCGTCTCTTAAGTGGAATAAAATCCTATGATACTAGCAGACCAAACAAAAAATTATGACTTAAGTGTGAAGGAGTTAATATTGGAAAAACTGTTTATGTTACTGGTCATAAAGATACAGTAGCAGTTGGGGGAATTAAATGGAGCCTTCATTAACCCATTCATTACCTTTAAGATGAAAAAAAATAAATAAACGCTTGGAAATGGCAATATTAATGTGAATCAAACATTCTATGGTTTCAGTGATTTAAAAAAAAAAAAGTTTATTTCATCCCATCTCTTTGTGAGAAAAGGAGTTGGGATGATAATGATGGTGATGATGATGATGAAAATTTTTAAATGTAGCGATAGTAAAGTAAATGCCACGTTCAATAAATTAAGATATTAGAAAAATGTTTGGCCGTACCAAGAAGAAGGTGAATGATACGTCCTATAGTTTAAGCAGTTTATGTGTTAATTCTTTACTACCTGTTCACTCCAGCAACCTCCTCTGAATTCCTTTCGCCTTTGTTAATAGGCATATACTCCAGAGAAATATTTTCTTAATTTTATATTTTGTGAGAGTGAATATGTTAGCTATAAATATGTGCATATATTATGTAATAATGTACATTTTTACAGAGATTCACTAACATGCATGATTATGATAGAAAGGTATTTTAAACCATATATACTGTGTGTGTGTATATATATATATATATATATATATATATATATATATATATATATATATATATATATATATATATATATATATATATATTAATAATTATAATTAACACTCATGCCCCTATAACCTACTCTTTCCTGCATGACGTTAGCTGGAGTTAATTATAATACTAGAGATGTTCTCATCATGAGAAGGTTAGTATTCATAAACCAATAATGAATACAACATTTCCATTAGGGTAGGACGCATCACTTAGCCACGCTTTTTATTAAGGAACTACTGCGAAATCATACTATGCTTTAACAACTGTCCACTACATTTAAATTAAGTTTATCTATAACAAAAACCGACAAAGTTCCCCTTGAAAACAAATAAGGAACTTCAAATCAAAAGGTTACGAAAGTTAGGCAACATAGGATTCCAAATGTTACTCTTCGTTAATCTTTCTATATAATAATCATGTCTGCTCATACACCAAACGTTCTCAAGGTGCTGAGTTAGGACGCTGTGTGAAGAGAATATGTGTGACTGTCTGCCCACCGAACAGGTGATTCATAAGTATTTCGGAGCTGTTGTTTTCATGAAATTGCCATAGATACTCATTTTCTTTTTTAATCTTAAGAGCAGCACTTCGTTATAATCCCCCCCTCCCCTCCATTTTTTTCAGGGATTCTTAATGAGGTGGGACAGGGACGGGAGGAATTAACAGTTACAGCAAGCGAGTTTTACTTGTAAAGCCTTCAGTCTGCAGATTTCCTTCAATTTCGCACTTAAGTTTTGTCGACGTCCCGTCATCCACAAACATGATTCATGTTAAACATATGTGCTTGTTAACTGTGGGATCTAGGTGGGAATAAGGTCAGGACGACAAACACCTTGCTTCAGCGTATACATGCGTCGCGATGGCACAGCAATCAGATGAACACCATTTGAAACTGCTCACGATTTTCCTGTTGGACCAGATTATCAACCATTTAATCCAGTGTTCTGTTTGTGATTGATTGGGGATTCTTAACTTCATTCGCAAGTTCACTTGTTTTCATCTCTTGTGTCCTACTCAGGTCCTTCGTTCACCTAACAAAACCATTAGAATTTCTTACCACTGCCACCCTCATGAAGCTGTCTGATATCCCTCCTGCATCCCACCCTAAAGACATTCACATCAGGCAATCTTTCCTTCACACGCCTGTCCACCAACACATACTCCAACAGAGATTGTTATACAGCTGACAAAATTCTGCCAATACTGTGTCCTGCCTTCTGCATTTCAATTTTCTCCCAAAGCGTGAGAGTATCCTTTCTTCTCATACCCTTTTATTCTGAGTTTCATGTTACCATCACATTAAAATAGTGAATGCAATGCCTTCTAGTGCCACACCCCGCAGAAAAGTGTCGGCGAATTTGGCACATCCACTCCACTCATCCATCTATACTTGTTGGTGTATCTTTTTCCTAATCATGCGTTTCCAGTCACTAACCCTATACCCAGACACATCTCTACAGATAATAATTCATGCTCATTTACTCCAGGCACCTCATTTCACCCGTATTATCTTTTACAATGCCTTACCTCCTATCCCTGCATTATCATTCTTCACTACCAAAACTCCCTCCCTCTCCTCGAAACCTCCCACACACTCTCTTTACTCCTTCAACCCGAGAACGTCTTTAATTCTCCTTAACCTCAGACGATTATATTCAGTTAGCAGAGACCTTGGAGGGATCAGAGTCAGCTTTCCTCAGTGTTAAGAGTGTGTAAGCATGTTTAGCACTGCTCGATTCTCGCAGACACAACACTTTCTCATCATCTGACTTCCTGCTTCTATCTGTCTCTCTATCTATCTATTTATCTATCTATTTATATAATATGTAGTCTTTACCACACATTAACCACTTCTCGTCTGGAGAGCCTTCGCAAGTTGAACAAAATCGTCTGGAGATAGCTAGAATAAATTTGAAAATAAGTAATCAGACTGAAGGAGTTATTTTCTCACACCACTCCTCCCTTTCTTTTGCACTCCCCTCACTATCTGATCCACAAGCACTGGCCATTACCTGCCTTTCAACCTAACCCCTCATTAACCTTTCACTCTCCTCCTTGCATTCGCTCAGACAGTTCCAAAACTCTCTAGTCAGTATTGCAACCCCTTCCTTTCATTTACCTTGTTTCCTCCCCTTACTTTCCTAAAAAATCTCGTTCTCCATTTCCCTCCAGCTACGGTTCACTCAGTTCGCTTTGATAAAACATCTCGCCAATCTTATCCTCCTATCATCTTTTCATCCACGCATATTCCAGCGTCTGGGTACTTTTAAAAATCTCGTTCACTCCCATGTCTTCATTTCCTACTTTTTAAAAATCACACTACAAACAGGGGGAGGGTTTCCAGTATTCGAACCGGTACTTTTTAATGCCGGTGAGGGACGCCTTCATGGGGCACTGAGATAAATGGACGGTTTAACTGCCGGATACACAAACGTCCCTCAACTACATCCCTATCCCCAGAAAATACGGCGGTGGATTGCAAGAGGAGGGCATCTTAAGCCTGCAGTCCACCAGGTCCACGTTTCAGATGAACCTGGAGCCACAAAAACAACAATAACGACAGGCAGGGAATACACGGGTAATAGCCATATCCCCAAACACTAGGGAACAGACAGTAGATGTGCTGAATATATTTTCTACATACAGTTGTTTCAGTCCACACGATGACGTTGCAATTGTAGCTAATTCCCCCGCCTGCGAGTGTTGCAGAAAGTTATCCAACGAGCCTTTGACCCCATTACACTCTCATGTTAGTACCTCTGAAGGAGTGCTATACAAATTTTAGAGGTCGTACATTAAATCATCCCAGTCAGAACACCAGATTCACCATACGTTCATCCTCTTAGTCTCTGATCTAATCAAATCCCTCATTCCCAAAACATCTAAGCCAATCTCTCCTGCAGCCCATCCATGTCTCGTCTATCTCGTCCGTCAGGCTCTATATCTCGCTTTATATCCTCCCTCTCTCTTTCTAGACAGTCCATTTCCCTCTCCATCTTTTACTACTCTCCTCACTCTTTTTCCTTCCTCGCCCGGACTGGCAATATGAAGGGGCAGCCACGCACGGCATCCTAGCAGCGTGGGCGAGGAAGCTTCATCATTGCAGGGATGTTGCTGGGGTCAGAATTCCACGTTAGGAGATCCAGTTGTTCATCTGTCTCTCTGTCTTGGTACTGTTTTTGTGATAATTGTTTTGACGTTACCCAAGCCTCGAGTCTGTCTGCACCTACTCTTACATTTCCTAGACTCTTAAGTCTTTTATTAACTTCCCCGCTCTTTCAGCACATTATATCACCTCTTGACCATCCCTTCCTCTCTTTGCTCTTTAATTGTCCCACTTCCTTTGTCATACCACTTAAGAGAGCACTGTTCACCAGGGACCTCTTACTCTTTGCTCTTTATCGTTTACTTTTACTCTTTACTTAATACTTCTCAATTTCTGCTCTCTCTTTTTATTTCGAACTTTTACTCTTTATTTCTTACTCTTACTCTTTTACGTTTTATTTCTTGCTCATACTCTTTATTCCGTCTCTTACCGCTTCACATATCACCTCATTGGTTACCTGAATTTCCTAATTGATCCTTACAGTCGGCGTCAAAAGTTGTGTTGGAAAGTTTGTGGTGGAGGTAGTACAGTCGGGGTCAAAAGCTGTGTTGGAAAGCTTGTAGTAGAGAAGTATACAGATGAGTTCAAGAGTTGTGATGGAGGGTTTGTAGTGGGTCAAGTATACAGTCGGAGTCAAAACTTGTGCTGGAGAGTTAGTGATGGTAGAATTCACGTGCGTTCACAACCACCGACTCTTATGGCACAACTTTTTACCTCAGCTGTACATCCTACCGCTTCAGCCATCATTTCAGGTGTTGTTAATTACCTGCAATTGTTTTCATATTATCATTAACTCTTATCACTTAATATGTCACTCCAGTACTAATTAAATAAGTATGTTTATCCTTAACATCAATTTCTCTGTTACTCCAGAATTAGTTTATTACCTCGGTTTATCGTCCTCTGCTGTTATCATTTACTATATTATCTCAACAGCTATAAATTACAACTTTGTCTTCACTGTCTCATAATTTTTTTGCTTATTCTTATTCTTATTCCTGTTCCTTATTCTCCCTTTACTCTTATCACTTCATGTCACTTAATGCAGCTGTACTGATTAATTTTCCTTGTTGTCCACTACCTCGTCCGCTTCAGCCATCACTTCAATACTCACTAATTAACCTGTAAACCTGTCCTAATCGTCCTCTGTTCCTACCATTTAATATGTCACTACCTTACGAATTACACACAAGTTTGTTCTCAATGTCCTCGACCCGAATCACCTTATATCACTTCAGGGCTAATTAATTACGTATACCTTTGTCCTTATTGCCCTCAGCCTCCCGATCACCGCTACGCCAGAGTGAACGAAGTGAGGGAAATATATGTGTAGCCAAGACAACCTATTACCTGGAGATGTGGAAAGTTAGAGGGATGGACAATCAATCGTCCAACTATCTGGCGGATTTGGCTTTATTCCTCTCTGCGATTGCTACTGTTGTGTGTGTGTGTGTGTGTGTGTGTGTGTGTGTGTGTGTGTGTGTGTGTGTGTGTGTGTGTGTGTGTGTGTGTGTGTGTGTGTGTGTGTGTGTTAGGCATATTAAGATGTATGAAATTGGCGTTCTTTTACATGAGTGTATATAATCTAAATATCTGCACAGCAATATGCACCCGCTTAACACTCTCAGGCTCCTGTGGCTTGGTTTCAGTTATATCATGTCATCTGTCGTTACACAGAACAATATGATAGAGTTGTCCCAATGAAGGGAAGCAAAATAGTACGATTATAATAATTTAAGCTCTCTACGACTCATTCAGAGCTTTTTAAAAATACCAGTTGGTGTTTGGTGGAATACTAGAATTGTCTCGACCATGAAAGGATTAACTTTTTTACAGATAACATTTTGTGGAGCGTATCAATTCCTTCACACTTCTATAAACTACATACCAATAACAGAGCATAAATGTCACGTCCCATTCTTTCATATTTTTAGTCGATCCTGTTTCACCTCACGCACAATAAAATCACCTGGCTTGGCTTGGTGACTCTCTCTCGCTTTCTCTCACACCTTTCACACCAGAACCAGTTATATACAGCGTGCAGGCAAGGCTTGTCACATGGAGAATGCAACTGTCCAGCTCCCTCTTGCTTTTTTGTTTTATATATATATTTGGTTTACTCTTTCTTGATAGGGACAGTTCTAGTATTCTTCTTCCATCTAAAATTAGACAATTATATTCAGCTGAGGGGGGGAGTCACAACAGTCTCAAAGCACTGATAATATTACCACCGGAACAATTCTTGTGTTCTGTTTCAGCCAACACCGACGGTTGTATAGATCTAGGTGTGTGAAGATAAGCCGTATTTTTCTTTTTAAAGTCAATTCTTGCTAGCTACACAAGAATATATTAAGCTTTGGAGAAATATTTTGGACAGAAGAGGTCAGATATATTTATTTTCTTTCTCACAACGAGAGGTCTTTCAGCGATTCTATTCCTTCCTGTTTTTCTGTACAAATATATACCATTTATCTGTTCACTAACGATTGTAAAATTTTTAATATTCTCTAACTCTCTCCAGACGATACTGTTCAACTTAGGTGAGACATCAGGCAAAAGCAGCTAAATATACACTAGTTGTCATTAACTTCTTCATTGTGAGAGGAGTTTCCAACAATCAGAGCCCCTCCTGTGTGGGTGTTGGAGGATGGGGACGATGACACAGTGTAAAGGGACCAAAACAAATATAAATGGGCAGGGGAAACTAGATGATTAAGAAAAAACAAGAGGGAAAACTATGATAACAGGGGGTCAAGGGGAATGGAAACGAAATATGAACGAGTGTGTGTGTGCTGGGGGAGGGGAAGGGATGACGGTATGATATAAAAGAAAGAATGATGGAATGGTGCAAATGAAGAGGAGTCATAACAATAATAATAATAATAATAGCAGAGAGGAAGAAAACATATGAAAACGAAAAATCCCGAAAAAACTGGAAAAAACATTGGAATAAAATGTGTGTGTTCCGGGAAAGGCCGCGAGAGTAGCTTAACAAGACAAAAAAAAAAATGGAAAGTATAGATGATTACAAAGGGACAACAAAGAGAAAAATATTATAAAACAAAGCAAAGAGGAATGAAGCGTACAGTATATAAGGTTATGTGTTGGGAGAAGGAATAATGGGACAGGGTATATATCAACAGAGATCAAACGAATACACTAAAAAGAGGAAAATGAAAAATGATGGCAGGGAATAAAGAGGAAGAGAGTGGAAAGATGAACTAAAGGAGGGTGTTTTGGCAGGGGGGCTGATGAAACAGTACAAAACAATAGATAAATGAGCAGAATAGAGCTAGATGGAAAAAATAGGCGATTATGAGGGAAAACAGAAAAAAAAATGTGATAAGAAGGAATCGAGAGGAATGGAAAGGGAACTTACAATTAAAGTGAGCGTATAAGAAGGAAGTGTCGATAAGGCAGTGTGAATGAGGGGATGATAAAACAGTATAATAGAAGATGAAAGGTAAAAGGTGATAAGAGGGGGAAAATAGGAGAAAAATACAATACTAAGAAGAACAAGACGAACACAGCTGTAGTATTAAAAGAAATAAAAGGATGTGCTGAGGGAAGGAGGAAAAGGCGGTATAAAGGAAAGGGCAATGGAACAATATAAAACAATAAATAATGAACTAGAGGAAAAGGGACTTTGAAATAAGAAGATTAGACTACAGAGGAAAAAGCTGGGAGAAAAAACACGAGCTAGGATTATGCTTTATAGGAGAGTTTATTAATGGAATTATTTTCAGATTGTCTCATATATTTTTTCTCGTTTTTTCTGTTTTAATATTTATCTACTCGACTGGAGGTGGGATTGAGAGAGAGAGAGAGAGAGAGAGAGAGAGAGAGAGAGAGAGAGCGAGGAGAGATTAAATAAAATTGTGTGTTGATTGATGGACGATGGAAAAGAGTGAGATGAGAATACAGACAGAGAGGATCATTATGAAAACAACAAGGGGGATAATAGGATAATAGAGAGAGAGAGAGCGAGAGAGAGAGAGAGACGAAAAGAAAGAAGTGTGTAAATAAAACAGTGTTAAAGGAGAGGGGAGCAAAGACGATTAAAGATGGAAGAGGAAGGAAGAGGGCGAAGACAAAGGAAGCGTCAAGAAAAATATCAAAAGAATAAGGCATGGCAAGAATTTTTCATGCGCTAAGTCACCATGAATCAGATATTAACAATGATTCGAATCCACATTAGCCTCTTCAGAACGATGGTGCTATTATTTTATTTTAATCCTGCTAATTTCACACGATTTAATTCAGCTTAGGAAATAGCCAATAGGTTTAACACTTGAAAATTCTTTACTCACTTTAGGGCGAAAATAATCTCCAGAGTTGAGTAAAGGAACCTGTCGAGAGAAGTAAAATGGCAAAATACCTCGCTGGAGTAGATTGTGTGTGTGTGTGTGTGTGTGTGTGTGTGTGTGTGTGTGTGTGTGTGTGTGTGTGTGTGTGTGTGTGTGTGTGTGTGTGTGTGTGTGTGTGTGTGTGTGTGTGTGTGTGTGTGTGTGTGTGTGTGTGTGTGTGTGTGTGAGTGAGAAGATTGAAAAGGTAAGAAAATAACAAAAATCTATGCGAACAATTAGAGCAGTATTGAGAGGGGTGGAAAGAAGTCAACAAAGGAGTGGTAGAGAAAAAGAGAGAAGGCTAAAACAATATTAATAAGATCCTGGGTGTACGGACTTGAGAGAGAGAGAGAGAGAAGAGAGAGAAAGGGGGACGGGAGGAAGTAAAGAAAAACAGAGTAACGTGAGACACAGAGAAAATATAAACAAGAAAGACTAAAGAAAAAAGACAGTATTAAGAGAGGAGTTCTGGGGCCTTCAATATGTAGGTAAAGAGAAGACTATCAAGAAGGGACAAGTTTTCCCCATAAACGAAGGAGAGACGAGCAGAGAGTAAGTGACGGAAAGGAGAAATAAATAAAGATTCAGAAAAAAAGAAGCGAAAAGAGTAAAAAGGAAAGAAGAAGGCGAAAGAGTACGAAGGAAAGAAGAAGCGAAAAGAGTAAGAAGGAAAGAAGATGCGAAAAGAGTAAGAAGGAAAGAAGATGCGAAAAGAGTAAGAAAGTAAAAGGAAGCGGAAAGAGCAAGAAGGAATGACGAAGCGAAAAGAGTAAGAGAAAGGAGTAAGAAGGAAAGAGGCGAAAAAAGTAAGAGAAAAGAGTAAGAAGGAATGAAGAAACTAAAGGAGTAAAAAGGAAAGAAACGAAAAGAGTAAGAAGGAAAGAAGCGAAAAGAGCAAGAAGGAGAGAAGAAGCGGAAAGAGTAAGAAGGAAAGGAGAAGCGAAAAGAGTAAGAAGGTAAGAAGAAGAGAAAAGAGTAAGAAAAGGAAAGGAAGGCCGAGAGACGAAGATGAGATAGAAAGCAGACATAATTATTCAAAGATAGGGAAATGACAGTAAGGAAAAGGCGATGAAGAACAAATAAGAAGGACAAACAAAGGAAAAAGTGTGAATGAGACATGCGAATAAAAAGAAGAAGAAAGAATGAGAAACAAATGAAGAGGAAGAAGAAGATAGAATGAGGGACAAAGAAGAAGAAAGAATGACAGACAAAGGAAGAAGGAAGAGAGATAATGAGACAGAAGAAGAGAATGAGCGACAAATGAAAAAGGAGAGAGACTTAGAGACAAACGAAGAAGAGAAGAGAAGAGACGTATAGAAAATCGAAGAAGACAACATTAAGGTGGGGTGAGAGTCCGGCGAAAAACTAATGGGAGACCTGAAGAGAGGATCGAAGAAGAGAAGATTACCTGGATCCCCCATAAGTAAGTAGGGAGAGTCCATCAGGAAGAGACTAGTTACCGTGAATAATGGAGTGACAAATGAAGGAGAAAAGAGAAGGAAAGGAGTGACAAGAGAAGGAAAGAAGGAAGGGAAAGGAGTGACACGCGAAGGAGAGAGAGGAGGGAAAGGAGAGACATGCGAAGGATAGAAGGGTGAGAAAAGAGTGACAAGCGACGGAGAGAAGAAAGGAAGAGGAGTGACAAGCGAAGGAGAGAAGCGAGGAAGAGGAGTGACAAGCGAAGAAGAGAAGACAGGGAAAGGAGTGACAAGCGAGGGAGATAAGTGTGGGAAAGGAGTGACAAGCGATGAGGAATAGATGGAAAAGGGAAGGAAGTAGGGAGGGGAGAGATGAAGAAAAAAAGAGAGAAACAACACAAAAAGAACGAAAAGATGTGCAAGCAAGCAAAGAAGAAATTAGGGAAGACAAGCGAGGAAGTAAGGAGAAAGAGAAACAAACGAAGACGGAGGACAGAAGGTGAGAAAGGGAAAAAGAAAAAACTGATGAAAGAGAGACGGAAAGGAAAAAGATGAAGAGAATGAGGTGTAAAGGAAGTCGAAGAACAAAAGATTAGGCTAGAGAAACGAAAGAAGAGATGACATGGACAGACAAGCGAAGAAGAAAAGGAGGAGCGAACGAAAAGGAGAAAGATACAGTAAAGAGAGGAAAGGTAAACAAGAAATTAAAAAAAAAAATTCAAACTAAGGCGGTGATGAAGAGAAGGAGAAGCAAGAGAAGAAGAAGATGATGAAGAGGATGAAGAAGAAAAAGAAAGAGAACAGAAGGATATGGAGAGGACTGGAGACTCCAATATATAGGTAGGGAGACCATAAGGACGTGACAAGTTACCCTAACAAATGAAGCCGCTTTGTCACCCACACACAATCATCTCCATCTCGCCTTAGTTCCCTTTTCACCACTAATATCCATTTTCTCCGCCTTATCTCTGTTCTTTCCCCGATCCTCTCCTTCCATTTAATCTTTTTCTTTCTATATTTTTCATCATGTCAGTGTTTCTTTTTTCACCTCTTTATATCGCCTTGGTTCACCCTCCACCTCCAATTCTCATTTTCTTTGCCTTATTTCCCGTCCTTTTCTAATTTGTTTCTGTCAACATTCATTATAATCTTTCTGTTACCTCTCATTTCTTTCACTATTTATTGTTGAACGATTAATTTCCCTATTTCAATCTCGCTATAGTTCCCCCTCCAACAGTAATTTCCACTTTCTTTACCTTATTTATTTTTTTTTATGTTTATCGACTCTTTCTGTATTGTCTCTAATTTCCATTTTTATTTCTTTTCCCTGTCTCACTTAAATAATTTCGTTGTGTATACTTCTCACACTCTCTTTATAATACCCTGCTTCGTTGTGATTATTGCCCACACTCCTTATATAATCTCCAGAACTGTTGTGTATTTTCCTCTCACTCCCTCTTTTTTAGTGGAAGGTGATGGTGGCTATCCTCCACTCACTTGATATAGTGCTGCCTACTTCTTCCTTCACCTTCATCATTTTATGTCTGTGTCTGCCCTCCTTCCTTCCTTCCTACTTCTCTCTTTCCTTCCTGTCGCTTTTATTACTCTTCTATCTATCGTACTTCAGGTGACATAATACCGGATGACAAGAGCAATAGTTTCCAATAGCCCTGGAAGCCATTTAATGGTTGTTAACTATATAACCAGATCACGAGGTGAAGTGCCCCTGGTCATTGGACGGAGACACGCAAATGCGGCATGCACCCAGGAACCATACCTCCACACTTTTTCCAGGCTACGCTGTGGCGAGACGCTGTCAATCACAAGGGAAAATCGGTTCACTACACGAGACTGTCCTGCAGGGAAAGTTGCTTGCCAGCGGTTGATAGGTCCACTTGGCGAGACAGACTCGGGTTGATCAACAATAAAACTCTCCCTTTAGTGTCCAGCTTCGTTGTGTATATTACTCACACTCACTTCTTTTTCTTATTTCCCTGCCTCACTGAAATTTCTCAAACTCCCTTTTCACTTCCAAGATTCACTATGTATATTTCTCACTCAGGGTGTGCCCATGTGACTCCCTCTATGCTGTTTCTTTCATCATCATTTGTTCATCCATTTTCTAAATACTATTCTCTTTCTCTCGTGCCGACGTCTACACCAGTCCCTTTCAAATTTCCTTTCTCTCTCTTCTCTTTCCCCTCTACAGTTTTTCAGTTTCTTCATTCTCCCCTGCCCATCTCATCTATTTTCGCTGCTCTAACTCCATTTCCCGTACTCCTGATAACTTCATTACCCCCAAAGCTTTTCCCTTTACCTACTTTAATAAATGTCTCAGGTTCCTATACTCTTCGCCCAATAAAATGCTCAACTGCTGGCTAGAAAAAAAAAGCACTAGAGTTGTCCCTACCATGAAAAGGTAAATGGGAACGGTATGAACATCCTCAGGCTCTCAGCTGAATGAAGTCGTCCGGTGCTCCCCTAGTTATAAAGGTAGAGTTGTTCCATTAAAGAAGAGGTTAATATACCATCTCTTTTAATGGTTATGTTGGGCCCGTATCCGTCCACTGTTCTCTTTCCTCCCTTTACTTTTCCTTCATGACACATATCACTTTGCCAGACTTCTTTATTTTCTCTTCCTCTTCCTTTATATATCCATTATCCCCCCGCCCGTCTTTTTTTTCCACCCTCTCTGTGCCCCGTCTCATAGCAATTGCGTTTTTCTCAACCTCCTCTTCCACCTTGTATTTTTCCCGTTTCTCACCCTCCCTTCTTTTTCCCCGCTTTATGCTTCCTCTCATATCAACCCTTGTCTTCAACTTCTTCACTCTTCCTAAGCGTATAACACATTTTCTCCGCTTTTCTCTTTCTTCCTTGCCTTATCTTCTATCAACCTCTATCGAGATCCTTCTCTGCCCTCCGTTCTCCTCTCTTTTTCTCATTTTCTCCTCTGCTTCTGCTTTCCATAGCAACATTTTAGTTTCCCTTTCTTAGCTGTCGCATCGTTTCCCTTCCCCCGCTCACCTCCTCTTTTTCTCTCCCTCTCATATCAGACATATTCTTTAGCTACACTTCTCTTCCCCTCCATTTCTCTCCTTTACCGTTGCTCCTCTAACTCAACTCTCGTGTAAACCCCTATCCATATCTTTTGTTTTTCTTTCCCTCCATATTCTTCCTTTTCTCTACTTTTTTCTTTCGCCCTTATCATATAGAGATAAATCTTTAATTTCTTTTCCCCTTTTCTTTCGTGCCCCTCCCTTTCTTACTTTTCTTTTTCTTTTCTATACCCTCCCTATCTTTATCTTCGCTTCCTCTTCCTCTTAATATCCTCTTCCTCGTCTTCACACCTTCAATCTTCTCCTCTTTGTCTTCCTTTTTGGCTCCCCTTCACATCAGCATTTACCATCGCTGCACTTCCTCTTTTCTTTTTCATCCTTCTCCCCTCCCCCTTTCCTATTTTTATTCCTCTATGCTTTCTCTGCCTTTCCCTTCTTTTCCAATTCCTCTCATTATCCTCCTATTCTGTCTCTTTATTGTTTCTACCGTGTTTAGCTTCTCTTGCAAATCCCTTCGTAATGTTCCAACTCTTTTTTTATGTGCATTTTCCTCTCTAGCTTCAATCTCCCTCAATATCCTCCTTTTTCTATGCCTCGTCTGTCTTTTTCCTCCTTTCATCCTGCTCCCAACATCATCATCCTTCTTTCTTCTATGCCTCTTTTGTCTTTCTCCTCTCTTCCTCCTCCCCTCAACATCCTCCTGTTTTTTCCCTTGTACCTTCTTCTCACAATATTTTCCTTCCACTTCCCTCCGACATCTTTCTCTTCTTACTACGCATCCTCTGTCTTTACCATCTCTTCCCTTTCCCTTCAGAATCCTCCTCCTCATCCCTTCATTATAGATCTCCCCTTCGTCACATCTTTCTTCCACTTCCCCTTAACATCCTTCTCTTTTCTTTTTCTGTGCTTCCTCTGTCGTTACCGTCTCTCCCTTTTCCCTTTAGAATCCCCGTCCTCATCCCCTCGACATGTTCTCCCCTTCATCTCACCCCGAACCCCTTCCCACATAAAAGACATCAAAGGAAGATGAGCACAGAAACCACGTTGATGAGCCCCTGTGAACCTCCAAGATATCAACGCCATTATGACACCTGACACCTCAACATGTGACACCACCAGGACTGTTGTTAGGAGCTGAGGTTTCGACACCAGATGGCGGATTGCAATGTTGGTGTGTTTGTGGTATGATTTTTGTGTTTACGTATATGTGTGTGTGTGTGTGTGTGTGTGTGTGTGTGTGTGTGTGTGTGTGTGTGTGTGTGTGTGTGTGTGTGTGTGTGTGTGTGTGTGTGTGTGTGTGTGTGTGTGTGTGTGTGTGTGTGTGTGTGTGTGTGTGTGTGTGTGTTCATCCACTGGTCAACAGCCAAAATGGTTCAGACTTACTCTCAACTGTTTCTAACTCATTTCGTACCCACGAATTCTAATCTCACCCTAAAATTTAGCTATCATGTAACCTTGACGTAGTATGTCATAGGTGAGGTAAAATTCCTTGAAGCGTGCATATTCGTTAAATAAGTGTCAATAAGTCTCTATATTATCACAAAAAAATAATAATAAAGTTTTTTCTTATTATCACATACTAAGCAAAAACCGATACAAAACATTCTTACAAGACCTTTGCACATTAGAAGTGCTTCTACACTTTGCTTTTGAGTTTGTAGGAGCAATTATTTTCACGCTGTAAAGTCCAACGACAGTCGCCCATCATGTGTGGATTGCATCGGCCTTGATATCGGTTTTCCATCATGGCAATTTCCTGGTGAAACCTGTCGCCCCGTTCATCATTAACATCAACATGATTAAGTGGATAGAAGTCCAAATGAGAATGGAAAAAATGTATTTCGAGTGATATTCGGGCACCGAGTGAATGGTAACGCTTCAGTATCTTGTCCCGAAGCTCCTCATAATTAGGCACTCGAAAATTTCTAAGGTAATTCTCGGTAAGAACCACGAAGCTCTCCCAAGCAGCTCTTTCCAGCTCGGGCAGGCTCTTTACAAAAATGTAAGATAAAACGAATTTGTGGACCACTGAAAACACCTGCCTTTACTATGACCTCAGATACAATGCCTTGGAACTTCGTTGGCAAGTAGTGGAAGCCAGCATCATCTTGATCCATGGCCTTCACAAAGTTCTTAATCAAATCAAGTTGCATATGGAATGGAGGCAAGAATACCTTCTCATGGTCGAAAAGAGGTTTGTGACGACAAATGAACCTTCCAGTCATATTTTTCTGTCACACTGGCCATTCCTTTTGTGCATAATGCTTAGCGTCTGCTCTGCTGTCTCATAATTCTGATTCACATGTAAGACTTAATGAAGGAATGGGAACTGGAAGCTCAGGCCATGGGGTACTGGCCTAAGAGCAGAAGGTACGTTAGCATACTTGATCTTGAGGCGGGATTTCAGTGAATACCCTTTGGTGTTAGTGAGACAAAAGTAGCAGTCAGTATAGTTCTTTGGTTCCCGCCAAGTCACTGATTTGGTGAAAGGCAAACCTGATGGCCGTTTACCACGCATTTACACAGGGCTTGCATGCTATATGGGGTGTCCACTTTTTGTCTTGATCACCAACAGGGCATTTGAAGTAATGTTTATAAGCGGCTTCAACATTCATTGTAACTGGTTTCTTCAGGCTTTCAGGTTTACAGAGGCCGCAGATGTAGCAAAATGTGTCTGACGCATTCATACAGTTACGGCAGTCCATTGTATGCCAACGCAGATCAAGGCACATTGTAGTAGTAAAGAAAATCTGAAATGGTATAATGGCAAATATAAGTTTACCCTATGCATACATTTGTGTAAAAAAAAAAAAAAAGAATCTGCTACATTGTGGGACATTTATTACCAGACTTTTGGCTGTGACTGATTCACTTTGAGTTGCTAAATATCTTCTAATTAAGGTATTTTACTGAAACTGATATAACCGCCACAAGAACTAGCTGAAGTGCACCTTTATAAGGTGTATTTATCTCTATGACATCAGTCGGGTTGGATTTTCCCATGTACGAGCAGATATTCCTATGGTATACTGGTTCTCAGAAACTGGGCGTGCTAAAGGAAACTGGATATCATAATCGAAATTTACAGGTTCATGTTGCTTAGAACCACCTCAAAATATAGTAGAACCATTACACTCTTTAAATTTTGTTGACCAGTGGTATATATCTATCTATTACATATAATCGCAGAGCTCAAGAGTAGTCGCAAATAAGTTGCCTTTAAACCCTTTTATAGCCACTTCCAATTTAACTCTTACTGAAATGTAGAAAAAATCATATCCTCACCTTCAAGGCGTTTAATACCGAGGAAAATTACAGTTTCGTCCAGCAGTGCCTCCATGTCACCAGTGCCCTTGACCACAATCTGTTCACACCTACAGCTGAAATAGGAATCTGAATTGTAAATTAGACGGTTGGGTGTCATCCTTTGGGTAGAACTGCGACTGGTGAAGCTGAAAGTGTGCCTTGGTTGTCATCACACCTCCCATGGTACTGACTTGAATTGTTTTTAAGGCACATATTTCTTTCACTGTTTTGCCTTCTTTCACCTTTTTATTTTTATTTTTATGGATACGTACTCCAAGGATCTTACTCTCTCTCTCTCTCTCTCTCTCTCTCTCTCTCTCCCCATTCTCTTGCGTCGCCTTCTCTGTTTCCACTTATGTCCTCTTGCTTTATTTCTCTCTTTCTCTCCTCCCTTTCTGGTTATCATATGCCTCAGATAAACTCACGGATATTACAATTGGTTTACCGATACCATATATTGCTAATCTTGGCTAACAGTTTCTCAGGTTTGCGATACTGCATGTACCTGACTTTTCCCTGTGGCAAAACTCCCACACCAGGAACACCATTAGCTACACACGAGGTGCTGGCTAGGGCTAAATGATTTTAGCTGATACTTGAGATCTGTGGATTATAAAGGAGATCGGGTTGCTGAAGACTTGTAACAAATGGCCTGATTGGATGTACAGACAGTATCAGAAATCGAGTCGCCTCTCCTTATATCATTTCGGTGGAAACGATAAACTGGTACTGATGACACTGCACTGAATATGGAAAGGAAAAATAGCACAGGCAACAGTACTTTTGGTGCTGACTGTGCAGTACCAGCCAACATTTTTAGCCCACCTCAGCTGACAGTTCCTTCATTCGCCCAGCACCATGGCGTATCTTTTAATTTACTCTATAGAACGACACACAGTTTTACTCGTCACTGAGAAGCCTTCCGACGTTTGAGGATTAATGAATTCTGTACTATGGCGTGTCCTTTCTTTTACTCTCGATAACCCCAGAAAACTGTAAGCAACTTAACAAAGACTCCGCTTTGTTACATGGTGATTCGAGTGATCCCTGCATTGAGCTCAGTTCCTGGAGTAGGAATTATTGTCGCTTTCAGTAAATACCCACACTCTTAAGCTTAATATCCTGGTAGTCCATTAAAGTCATGTGTAATATACTGCAGAAACAATAACGATACAGGAAAAATGTCTTTGTTGGCGTATGATTCACCACCTATTTTTGACCGTTCGTAGTTCAAAGCACATGGTGTATATCATTTTCCCCTGGCATTAGTTCAGCGGATCGCCTGCAGAATTTTACCCATTTTTGCAGCATCCGAGAATTAACAACACTGGAAACGAGAATGATAAGCTCTGGCAAAATTGATACCCTAATGACGTGACCAATTCTCGGGATTAAAGCCAAAACAATTATTCAGATCAGATACTTTTAGCGTCAGGGTTGTGAGGTGAGGCGGTGATTAAATAAGTTTGTAGTAAATAAGGAATAATTCGCGTACAGTTGCGTAAAACTACCACTAAGACCTTGTAATGGAAAGGCAATAATTGTGAAAAATATGCTACTCTGCAACTAGTTCTGAATGGTTCTTGCATTTTTTCCATGGATAAAAATGATAGGATGATGAAAAGTCTTAAGATCCCAAAGGCAGAGAGAGAGAAAAAAAAAAACAGACACACAGACAGACAGACAGACAGACAGAGACAGAGATAGAAGACAGAGAGAGGCAGAGAGAGAAAGACAGACAGAAACAGAGAATATATTATTTTACAGAGAAGTAACTGGGCTCCAAGCAATTCCCATACTCGTACATTTTTCGGGGTAGGACATGAGTCACGCAGTATGGACGTGGGGTATGTACTCACCCTACACTGTAATTAAAAAGCACATTAATTTCCATGACCTAGGATATTTGGCTACATGCCCTTCCTCAGCGAAATATTTTGCTTACAATACCTTAATATCCTCTTCTATACTACTGATGCACACACTATCGATAATGAAAAGAAGTAACACAAGAAACTACTTAGGTGTAACGCGGAAAAAATAAGCTTAGGAAAAAAGGCTACGAAGTCCTCTATGACAGAACTGGTCAATCCCGTCAATTCAGAGACGTTCTATTAATTACATCCTTGCAATTTCCAGACGATTCAGCTCAATTCAGGTGGTCAGTGAAAAATGAAAGTTATCCAGTTCCAATATTTCGAAAAGTCTCCACTATGAATAATAAAACTACGTAGATTCACTAAGAACTAAAAATATATGTCGTCGTTGAGAAGGGGTCAACGTGTTTTATAATATAGCTAGGTATAAAAGAGAGAGAGAGAGAGAGAGAGAGAGAGAGAGAGAGAGAGAGAGAGAGAGAGAGAAGGGAAGGAAGAAAAAAGCGATCTCACAAAAAAAAATAAAAATAAAAAGTCTCAGCATACGACGGAGCCATAAATCTGTAAAAAGTCACTCCAGGTAAGTTTACTAAAGCTGAGAGAATCCAATTTTCCTAAGCTATATCGATGCGAAGCTAACATCGTTAAAATATCTAGCGCAATATTTTCTGTTTACCTAATACTGACAACGCGGCGAAGACTACATGAGCTGAAAAGCTAACAGTTTAGCTAATGACCAAACCAGCTGCGAAATCAACACTAATGCAAGAAAAACATAGACAAAATTCACTGTACACTTGCTCTAATAGAGAGAGAGAGAGAGAGAGAGAGAGAGAGAGAGAGAGAGAGAGAGAGAGAGAATCAGACAATCAGGAATTTCAAAATGAGAGTTTATGCAGTTCGGATTATTTCTATTTTAAGGCAAATTATTCAGAATGACTCGAGCATTTCTTATACTGTGTAAACTTCACTCTTAAAGGTATATTCATGAGAGAGAGAGAGAGAGAGAGTAAAACTGGTAATGAGCAAGTGAGAACGAGAGGAGAGAAAAAGAGAAGTGTAAACCACCGAAGAGAGACCAAGAAAAGAAAGGCAAATGAGTAATTAAACGAGAATTAGTGAGCGAGACCAGGAAATGATGGAAAGGGGGGGGGGGATAAAGAGGAGAGAAAGTGAGGGTTAGAGGAGAAGGGAAGAAAATGATGAAGTTTTACAGGAAGAGGGAAAGCAACGGAAGAGGAAGGAATTTGGCAGAATAAGGAAAAGGGGGAAGAAAAGGAAGATGAAAGACATAGAAGAGGGAGAGATAAAGGCGAGAGAAACAGAGAGTTATGAATGAGAGGAAGGTCATCGACAGAGGAAGACAGGGAAGAGGGAAAAACAAGGAGGTAGGGAAGACAGGAATAAGGAAGGAAAGGAAGAGGGGTAGGCAAGGAAGACAAAGAAAACAAAAGGCCAAGGAAGAGAAAAATGTAAGAAAAAGGGGGAGGCGAAGAAGAGCGGAGGGAAGGGAAGAGGGGAAGGAAGGGATGAGGGAAAGGCAGGGAAGAGGGAAAGGCAAGGAAGAGGGAAAGGTGGGAAAGAAAGGAAGGCAGGAAGTGGGGTAGATAGGGAAGAGAGGAAGGCTATCGGCATTTGGATATATAGACAGAGGCTTATAAAAATACACTCCCCCCTCCCTCCCCCCCCAGTAATAAATTTTGTTTATTCCGAGTATATAAAAAAAAATCGAAGAACTATCAGAGACACCTCGTAAAACAATTTCTAAGAAGATTCATAACTTAATTCTCCCGCCCCCTCCCTTTTTTTTTTTAGAAATATGTGAAAAATCAAATTATCTGGATGTAGCCAGAATAAGCTAGTATATTATGTTTTCTGACTAAAAGCGTTGATAAAAGATCCATTTATAATTTCCTCATTCTTTAATGTGTGAGTGGCATTGTGATATTATTTATGACAGAGGAAATTTTTTGCATAAAAACTTTTGGTTGTACACTTTGCCCAAAGACTGAGAGAAAAAAAAAATATATATATGCTGTAAGTGTCAGACGACGCGGAGGAGGGACAGGTTGGTGTGAAGGTGGAGGAAAGAGAGGGGAAGAGGAGAGTAAGATGGAGGAAAGAAGTGTGTGAGGAAGGAGAGTGAGATGGATGAAGGAGGAATATGAGAGGGAGGGAGGAAGTGTCTGAGAGAGCAAATGAAGGAGCGTAAGAGGAAAGAAGTAGGAGAGTAAGAGGGAGGGAGAAGCAGAATAAAGGGAAGAGAAGAGGCGAGTGAGCGGGAGTAAGGAAGAGAGAGAGAGAGAGAGAGGGGGGGGGATGCAGTGACGAGAAGAGTAAGAGATAGGGAAAAGGAGGAGAGAAAACAACGAGAGCAGGACCAGAAGGAGTAAGAGGGAGCAAGGAGAGAGGACGAGGGTGAGGGGGAGGGAGGAAGAGCATAAGAGGGAGGCAAGGATGGAGGAGGAGGAGGAGGAGGAGGAACGGCCAGCAGGAAAATGTACTGAGTGGAGGAGAAGAGTGGTGTACCCCACTGGCTGAGAAAAACAGAAAAGAAAAAATGATCTGAAAATATGGAGGAGTGGTGTGGAACAAATGAGAGAAATTCCTCCGCACTTGTTACTCTAGGGATGTGGACAGGTTGGTAGTGCGTGTGTCTATGTATCCTTCTGACCTGGGTTCGGTTTCATGTAGGGGCAGACATTTAAGACAGATCAGAGGTATGTCCCTTCATATGTTGTCCAGTTGGAAAGGACGATTTTATTTTCCTCAAGGCTGAATGAACTCGTCTGACGGTAGCAGGAATGGTGCATGAAATAGGCCGCAGTACTGATTGGGATTATTAACACAGAAGAGAGTGGATCAGGAATTTGGAAGGAATTTGAGTGGAAAGTGGAGGGACTGTAAGAAAATGTTCTGGAGAGAAGTGAAAAGAGTAAGACAGGGTGGAAGTGAAGTTAGCAGGGGAGTGAAAGATAAACATGGTAGATTACTAGTGGAGAAGGGAGAAAAAGTGAGCAGATGGAGAGAACACTTTAAGGAATTGTTGAACGTAGAGGATGGAAGTAATGCGAGTATAAGTGGCTGGGGAATGGCTGGGAGAAGGAGGGAGGTGAGAAGACAGGTAGAAATCAGTAGGATAGATGTTGTGGAAGCAATGAAGAAAGTTAAATCGGGGAAAGCCCCAGGAATTGATGGAGTGTGTGGTGAGATGCTGAAGCATGGGGGAGAGATAGTAGTAGAATGGATGTGGAAGATGTGCAGATTGGCCTGGGAGGAAGGTAGAGTCCCGGAGGATTGGAAGTCAGGAATAATTATTCCCTTGTACAAAGGAAAAGGGGAAAAAGAAGTGTGTGGTAATCATAGGGGCATTTGTCTTCTTAGTATAATAGGAAAAGTGTATGGTAGGATACTTATAGACAGAGTTAGAGAAAGAACAGAGAAATTAGTTGGAGAAGAACAGGGAGGCTTTAGGAAGGGAAGAGGTTGTGTAGATCAGATATTCATTCTTAGATCTTTGGTGGAAAAGTTTCTAGAGAAGGGAAAGAAGTTGTATGCGGCTTTCATGGATTTGGAGAAAGCATATGACAGGGTGGATAGACAAGGATTGTGGAAAGTGTTAAGAATATATGGAGTAGATGGGAAGTTGTTGAATGCTGTGAAGAGTATGTATGATGGTGCTAAGGCTGCAGTGCGTGTGGATGGTGAACTAAGTGAATTTTTCTCTTTGAAAGTTGGTTTGAAACAGGGATGTGTCATGTCTCCATGGTTGTTCAATCTGTACATGGATGGGGTAATAAAAGAGGTACAAGGTAGGGTAGTGGATGTTGGAGTGGCCCTGGTGAGAGAGGATAGTGTTTGGAAACTCCCTGTACTGTTGTTTGCAGATGATACTGTGTTGTTGAGTGAAGATGAAGGGGAGCTGCAAGGCTTGGTGGATGAGTTTGAGAGAGTGTGTAAGAAACGGAACCTAAAGGTGAATGTAGGGAAGAGTAAAGTGATGGTCTTTGAGAGAGGTGAAGTCAGTGAATGTATAGCGAGGTTGGATGGTGAGGAATTGGAAAATGTGAGTACGTTTAAGTATTTGGGTAGTGTGATGAGTAAGGATGGAGGTTTGGAGGGTGAAGTGCTTGAAAGGGTACAGCAGGGAAGAAAGGTTGCTGGTTCCTTGAAAGCAGTGATAAGAAACAGGGAAGTGAGCATGGAAGTAAAAAAGTTACTACATGACAGTATTGTGATACCAACTCTAACGTACGGAAGTGAAGCTTGGACGTTGTTGGAAGGACACAAGTCAAGAGTGAGAGCAGTGGAAATGAGTTATTTAAGAGGAGCTTGTGGAGTCACGTGGAGAGACAGGCTGACGAATGAGGATATAAAGGAGCGTTGTGGTGTTGATGTGGATGTGATAGGAAGCGTTGTGAGGAACACACTGAGGTGGTTTGGCCATGTGGAGAGGATGGAGGGTGAAAGACTGACGAAGAGAGTGTATGTGAGTGAGGTGGAGGGTGGAAGAGGGAGGGGGAGACCGAGGATGAGATGGAGGGATGGGGTGGAGAGGTATATGAGAGAGGGGGGTGTGAGTTGGGAGCAGGGTAGTGAAATGGCGGGGGACAGGGCGACTTGGAGGCGATTTGTTTGTGGCCACCCCAAACGGGATTGAGGCGTCTGGCAATAGATAGATAGATAGAACACATCCGAGAATGAGCAAGAGTCGTATTCTCGTCCATATAGGAGGCTTTCTCGCATCTTTTACTTGGCGATTTATTTTTGCACAGTACACTTAGTCTTCTCATAATTATCATTGTATTATCAACCCAGACAGCATAATTAACAAACAAGAGAACAGCAACGTGCCAGTACAGAAATAACCTAATACGGCTGAGATGGTAGGGAGCCACCATAACAGACAAGAATATAGGCCCAGGAGATTCACTCATTTGCTTGATATTATTTCCGATATTGATGAAGCTACAGAGACTTTTTCGCCTTCACTGCGATGGCGTCTTTTCTGTAGTTTCTTGCTGCTTTCTAAGCGTTCTTATTCAGCTCTGGAGAGACTTTTCGAGTTGGGAGTGTTATACAGAGCCTTCAAAAACCTGTTTGGGACTCTCCTAAGCTGCTTAAAATCACTGGCAGATGAAAAGAAAAAAACACGAGTCACTCTACTAAGCTTTTAACCATACGGCTTGTTTTGTCTCACAGTGGATGAACAGGGAAAGGGAAAACAAATTAAACAATAAACCTTACACTACGAGACAAAATTTCCTTTCCGAGCACATCAAACCAAAGGTAAATTACACCCCTCATTATCATAATCACTTGGACAAAAGACCGAAACCTGAGACTCTGTTATACTAATGATCCTAGGCTATCAAATGAAGAAAAAAAAAATCGGCTATACTGATACGTGACTTTCAAAAAAGGAGCCTAATTTTTACGATAAACATACGCTCATAACACTAGGCTGTCTTTACTGATCATTTTATTTATTTGACTCTTTAATACATACTCTGATTTAATTGTGAGGTGTTTAATAGCTGTATAGATGAAGACAAACGCATATATATACAAATAAACATGGACACAAACTGAGCTTACGAGAGATTATATATATGATTCTTTCCTGCCCATCCAGTCCAGAGCAGGTGGGTCCAGGACAATGGGAATTTTATTTTTTCGAAATTGCACAAAAACCGTACTTACCTTTATGTTTCAGGCCATGACAAACGCACGACTTCTGCCGCAATAGATATGGATGGATGGATGGATGGATGGATGGATGGATGGATGGATGGATGGATGGATGGATGGATGAATGGACGGACGGGCGGTAGGATAGATAGATGGATGGATTGAGGAATAGATGGAAGGTTCGATAAATGAGTGGATGGCTAAATGGGTGGATATCAGTATAGGTGGATACGCGGATAGATAACTGGATCGATGATTGAAAGGATGGATGAATGAGCAGTGGGTGAATGAAAGGATGTATGAGTTGATGAATGCATATTTGTGCCGATACATACCAAATGTTTCAGGCGCCAAGTAGACACACACACACACACACACACACACACACACACACACACACACACACACACACACACACACACACACACACACACACACACACAATAAATAAATAAATAAAACAAAAACACATCTTCGACTTAAAAAAATGCACGGAAAACAGACAACAAAATATCTAGCGTATAAACTTGGGTATTTACGATTAAATGAGTGAAAATATTAAGCAAATGCATTTATTCTGGAAAGTGAAAAACATTGAAATACGGAAAAACTGGGGTCAATCAGAGCAAGGAAAAATCATGAAGGAAAAAAGATTGGAAAAGAGTGGTCACTTTCTACACACACACACACACACACACACACACACACACACACACACACACACACACACACAATCTCTCGCGTAGTGAAGAAGGGAGAAGGGGAAGAGATAGAATATAACAGAAAAAGGATGGGAGTAGATAAAAAGGGGCGAAGAATAATGCTGATAAAAAGAGGAAGGCTGAATGAAGGGAGATGAAAAATGAGGTGATATGAAGGGCAGCTGAAGGAGAGCATATGAAAGAGAGGTTGAGAGGAGGGAAGGAAGAGAGGATTAAGAAGAGAGAAAAAAGATGGGGGGTGGATAGAGAAGGAGCTGAAAGACGAGGAACTGAACAGAAGCTAAAAGAAAAAAAGGACACATAAAAGAGAGAATGGGATTAAAGAAGATGAAAGAATTGTATGAAGGACCAGATGAGGATCCTACAAAAGGAAAAGAAATAGAGAAAAGATCGTAAGAGAGAGAGAGAGAGAGAGAGAGAGAGAGAGAGAGAGAGAGAGAGAGAGAGAGAGAACGAAAAGACGGTGAAAATAAGGAGACAGAAAGGAATAAATGAGACATAAAGAAGGGAAGAAAGTGCAATAAAAAGAAAATGTTACAGAATAAGAAAAGTGAACGGATGAATGAAAATGAAAAAGGTTAATAAAGAAGGAATGGGAGCAAAAAAAATAAAAATTATTCATTACAAAACCAATATCAGCAGATGAATGGAGAGAGAGAGAGAGAGAGAGAGAGAGTCATGAAAAAGAAACAAAGAGAAAAGGAGGTGAAAGGAAGTGAGAAAATGAAACGACGAAACGAAAAATGGCACAAAACAGAGAATTTGTAAACGAGAGAGACGAAGTGAAAGATTAAAAATAAACAGAATGAAGACCCAAGAGAGTGATATAAAGGCAAATGAGCGAGAGATAAGAAAGAGAATCGAGTGGGGAAGGAAAAGAAAGATAAAGCGGATGAGAAAGTGAGGATGAGATAGACTGACAGATAGATAGATGGACAGATAGACAGACAGAGATATAGATAGAGGTGGATACAGATATCGACCATGCAGTGTATAGTTATATGTGCATGAAAGAGAGAGAGAGAGAGAGAGAGAGAGAGAGAGAGAGAGAGCCGGGGGGTAGGGAAGAGGGGAGACTCGGAAGATATGCGATGACAGCACAGATGAGATGAGAATGGTGGAGGGAGTGGAGGGAGGAAAGAAGACGAAAGAAAGAAAAAATAGATCTGATGGGAAAGAGTAAAGAGGATAGGGGAAGGGAAGCACAGACGAGACGAGAATGGTGAAGTGAGTGGAAGGCGAAAAGAAAGAAAAATAGATAGATAGACAGACAGACAGATAAATAGATAAAACAGATTCGAGGGAAAAGAGTAAAAAGAATAGTGGAAAAGAAAAAGTATAACTATATTCGAGAAGGAAGACAAGAAAATAAGAAAAGACAGGGCGAATATTTAAGGACAGAGATAAAACAAAAACAGGTTTAATGAGAAAGAATAAGAAAATGAAGAAAAGAAGAAAAATAAAATCAAGGAGGAAAATTATGAAGTCAAAGGTAGAAGAAAATTAAAGACTCGTAACAGATCTGAGGAAAAAAATAAGAGAATGGGGAAAAAAATGAAAATATATGCACGGGAGAAGTGTAGATAAGAAGTGAATCAGTAAGGAAAATATGGCTCATTGGGGGAAGCAGAATATGAAAAACTAAATATGAGAAGAAAGAGCAAGGAAATAGAAGAGACGAAAAATACACTCCAGGATCAAAAACAAGAAAATAAGAGGAAAAGGCAAGAAAGAGAAATACAGAAGAAAGAGGAAAAATGAAGAGGAAAACAGAAGAAAAGAAACAGACGTGCCTAGAAAACAAAGAGTAGAAGAGGACCGGCTATGGGAAGAAGAAATATAGAAAAAATAAATTCGAGAAGAGAGAGCAAGAGAATAAGGGGAGGGGAAGAAGGAGAAAGATTTGGGAATATACTGGAGAGGAAGAATGGAAGGAGACACTTAAGGGAAAGAAGGAAATCACAAGTTCAAGGGAAAAATGTAAGAAAAATAAGAGGATAGTGAAGAAAAGGTGGGTTGAAATATGAAAGGAAGAATGAAAAAAAATAACACATGCTGGGAAGAGCACTACGTGAAAAATATCTTAAGAGTGAATTCGAGCGTGTGGGAAAAAGATAGGAATAAGATACAGAGAGGAATGTAAATGCGGAAGATGATACGTAAAGAGGGAGAAGAAAATATGGCTTCAAAATGAGAAGAGGGTAAAAACAATATGCAAAAAGAAAAAAAAAATAGATGTAGAGATAAGTCAACAATTAGAAAGTAAAAATTGAAGAAGACACAGAAAGGCAAGCAGGAAATTGGAAAAATATGTTCTAGGAGGAGGAGCACGACAATATGGAAAATAATAAGATAGGGATAAAGCACTGATAGGAGGGGAAAAACGGACGACGACACAGATAAGCAACAAGAAAATACGAAAAGTGTACTGGAAGAGAACTGGAAAAATGGAGGTACAGACTGGAAGAGAAAGTCGAGGAGGAAACATGCGGAAAGAAAAAAGAAAAAGGAATTTAGGTCAAAGGGAAGAAGTAATAAAAAGTGGAAGTACGAAGTTAGAAAGAGACTGAGATGAGGTACAAATAGGAGAGTAAAAGCGGGAGAGGAAACACAGGGAGAAAAAACACAGGGAGAGAAAACATAGAGAGAGAAAAGAGGGAGAGAAAACATAGGGAGAGAAAACATAGGGAGAAAACCGAACTAGGTCCCCACATTTTACCAACAGCCGGAGAGTTCGCTCGTAGAATTCCAGCATGATAAAAATAAAATGCGTTACCTGCAAGAAACACTTTGATTTATGACATGTGAATCTACCGATCTATCGTAAAATAAATCGGTGCCGGATATTCATGGTTTCCCCAGTCATTTATCAATATCCCGTGGGACAATAAAATAAAAGGAGGGAATGGAAAAAGAAAGAGATATAGAAGTTCAGACGTTTTTCCTCCAAGTGTATGACATATCCAGTGCTATACCTACATCCTAAAAATGAGATTTAAAAAAGTACACTATAACACTGCGAGCAAAAACCGTGTTGAGGCATATAAAACTTAGAATTGAAGTAAATATATCACGGACAGCAAAAAGCTCTGAGGGAGGGGAAGGGGGGGGAGAGAAAAAAAATCATATGTCATCACACAAAGGAGAAAAATTCACAACTCGGCTATTCCGCGTGAAAACTAAAACACGAGAGGGAGTTCCGTCTGGCTCTTCCCTCTCCCTCCCGCCTCCCTAACTTGATTCCCTCAGACGAAACACTTTTGTCGCAGGAAGTTGCAGATTGATTTGCGTGGTGTGGCGGATCCCAGTCCTCAATTTTGGATTTGGGATTTATTTTGGTTCTTCTGGTTCCACGGCAGCGAAGGACGACTCAGGGATGTGATGGAGGGGGGACGAGTTTCTTTTTGTTTTTCTTAGGGAGGGGTGCAGGTTAGGGAAGAACTAAATCCTTTTGACACTAACTTGGGCAAAATCTGTCATCACTCCATCTTGACTACTGAGTTGTAACAATAGACTGACACTAGAATATGATGCTAGTCATGAAGAAGTGCCACGGAAAAGATGTGGGGCAGCAGTATAGTCTGTTTCTGCCATGAACTACGACAGTTAAGCTAAAAAAAAGAAAAAAGAATAAAAGAAAGAAAGAAAGAAAAGAAAAAAATCTGGGCCAATTTAGAGCAAAAGGGCTACAGTTACTTCTTATGTGGTCCAGTAAGTAAAAAGATATTATATGGCGATATTTGTTTTACGCGTTTTGCATTTTTTATTTTTATATTGTTTCCTTTAGTTTACTGGCAAACTAAGACAACACTACGGTTCTACAACACATTCATGATTCAAATCATATTCTAGTGTGTGTCGTTTACTTGATTTCAGCGCTTAAGACAGAGACATGACAACTTTGGGCCAAGTTAAAATGGAATAAGTGTATGAAAATTAATAAGTGCGTGGATGGATAGGAAACAAGCGTGCCGAGAGGGAGACGGATGGTTAGGGAGGAGGGATGAATAGGTAAGGACTATGTGGGTGGAGAGGAAAGGGGGCACAGGGAATAAGTAGGTAAACATTGCCGGGCAGGAACCGAAGGGCTGAGAGATATGCTGAGAATGAGTGAAAGGAGAAAGATGGATGTGTAGGAAAAAGTAAGCAGTGATATGGATGCGTTTGGAGAAAATTAATAGAGTCATGGTTGTGTAGTGAATGAAGGAAAGACAGAGAAGGGTGCACAGGGAAAAACAGATCGAGCTGATGAGAGATGACTATACAGTACATGGACAACGCATATGGAGAAGGAAGTACGGCTGCCAGTGATCCTTATTCTTATCTTTTGTACTTGCAGGATGAAGGTGTGAATTATCGCGTCTGTAGTTCATATACAAAGTTGTACATGAACGAATGAAACCTGGTAATGACTGTACGTATCCCACCTGTTTGCTGTCTAGTCTTCCCAGTAGAGTATCGGCGCATCTACATGGGAAGGTTTGCCACAACCACTTTCTCATACACCAGTTGCTTAGCAGAAAGAGTAGGCTATGCAATTTTACTGGTGCAAGTATATGATCAGCTCTGTGTGTGTGTGTGTGTGTGTGTGTGTGTGTGTGTGTGTGTGTGTGTGTGTGTGTGTGTGTGTGTGTGTGTGTGTGTGTGTGTGTGTGTGTGTGTGTGTGTGTGTGTGTGTGTGTGTGTGTGTGTGTGCGTGTGCGCGCGCGCCAATTTGTGTCGAAATGTAATGAAATCTTGAGACACAACCAGTAATATTCAGTGGAATTGGATTCTTGCCTTACTAAATCAGAAATTCACTCATGTAAAGGGACTGTTGACCACAACTGTTCAGGTGGAGAACGACTAGATGGAGAGAGAAGACTGTGCATGAAAAAAAGTAAATATAGAATAATGTATTGTATATACTGTGGACAAGCGGGTGCGGCGAGAGTGTTTTAACGGAGAAAAATGGAAAAATCAGGGGGATGTGGGGAACGAGCCGAGAGAGAAGGCCTTACTGGGAAACAGTAGAACAGACGGATGAATATACTGTACTGGAAACGAGTGGAGAAAAGAAAGGGATTTACAGAGAAGCAGTTTAAAAGAGATTATATACTTTACTGAGAACGAGTGGGTGAGGAACAATGACCAAGAGGAAATAGGATGGTGGAGAGACGCAAACCTGTTCTTGGAATCGGACTGGGAAGAAGGTGTACGTGTGAAAGCAGCGCAGAAAGCGTTGGTTATGCAAGTGCAAGAGGGCAGAGAAGATTAATGTCATATCAAAGACCAGTAGACGAGGTGAGGAGTAAAGCTGTAAAAAAAAAATAAAAAGCAAACGTGGCCTATTGTTGTAGGTGGGATCAACCATGAACCATAGAGTAAGCTATGTCTGTCTTTTTTTTTTTTTTTTTTTATGTGTTCGACTCTGGGCATAGGCTTCACAGCCTGCTATCAAGGCCCAACAGTCCTCCTACATACCATACACCTCTTCATGTCACCACTTCGGCGCTAACACCCACCGTCCATATTGAATACATGCCAGGGCTGTCTCATACAGGACTGGTGTGTTGGTATTAGCGGGGGTATTTTTACGACATGTCGGCAGGTCTTCTGGTAGATCAGTAAAGCCTGATTTAATGAAATTCAAATCCTTAAACTGTTCCCTGCCCCAGCGGGGATTTGAACCTGGGTCCATTAGAACGGCAGGCTAACACCTTCAGGCTCCTGCCTTACTCTGAGCTTGATAAAATCGTCGGGTATTAGCTCAACTTGATTACCATAACTGCCCCGAATATATGAAAGCTACTGCACCATTATTAACACTGCCAGTCTCCTATACTCACTCTCATCTGACTAAACTCATCTGGCATGGCTGAACTAACAATACTAAACACTATGCTATCATGAGAGGATGAAGTGATGGTGAAACGAAGCTAAACCTGAAATTGGTCCCGCATAAGCTAGCCAGGAAGACGTAGATTAATAATGAAATACTTGTGTAGTAGATGAGACGCCCATCACCTACTTACCTTGTGTAGTGCTGCCTTCAGGTAGCTCTATTCTGAGTGACAAGCCAAATGGTTTTTTACTAAGCCCTGGGACACATTTACAAAGCTAGGTAGTGACTATTACTTCCGAATGGAGGCCTGGTGGTCTAGTAAGTTGGGGCTATCCAACCAGATGTAGCCCATAAAGATCTCTATGTAAGTGGTGATTTGGTTCATTACCGACATAATGCCACACAAGGAGAGGCGACTGGTCACTTTCTTTCCATGTGTTTGGACAAAGTAGCCAAGCCCCGGACCCTTACGCTCTTAATGGGTCAAAGATTGACTGGATGATAGGTAGATAGATGACTGGCCCAGATTTTTTCGCTTTTGCATTCCATCTCTTACGGGATTATGGCGTCTGGCAATAGATAGATAGATTTTACTTCACGCATCTCTGTGAGAGAATACGAGTATTATAATACTGCGGCTCTACGTCCTATTCATGCCGGTTCGTCGTAACTAGCATCATACACGTACTTTAACGTTAATCTGCTGTTACAACTTAGCGCTCAAGATGAAATCATGGCACTTTTAGTTAAGTTAAAGTGATGAGAATAATCGTACCCATTTCCATCTCCCCGCCTCCACCCTCACCCTCACCCTAACCTACCTAACTTTCTACACTACTCTCTTCCCCAGGCATCGTTTGCTTCCCCCTTGGCCCGCTTTACCCACCAGTACAATTAGGGAACAGGGTGCAACAGTAACAATTGAGGGTCGTGCTCAAGATAAAGAGTAGCACATAGTAAAAGTTTGTTGCAGCCAAATAACGCTCGGGCAGTGATGGACATGTTTCTAAGCATTCTTCTTTTCTTCTTAATTAGAGACGATAATGAAACAGCCTGAAGTATCACAGGTCCTCATGAGTATTTTTTTTTAGCAAGTGCATTTCAGACAGTGTCATCAAACCTATTTCTAAAAACTACCATAAAATCAAATGGGAATCATCAAAGACAGCAGAGAAAAGCAACACAGCATTGTCGTCAGTGTTTTGAGACAATAAATTAGCTGGATATTACAGGCTTATAATAATGATGCATGTGTAATATACAAGTAGATCACTTTTTATTCTAGATTTTGAATTATTAAACTGGTGTCATAGATATTCCTCCGACCTAGTCTCTCACGCCTACCTCTTCACAACAGCATGACAAAAAAGAAAACAAGAGGGAGCACTCACAGAATGCAACATCCACGCCCACCAGTTAATCTAAGAGCCAGACATACGAATCTGCTTTCTGACCTTGACCTTTAACCGATTGCTCTCAAAATCTAAGTACTTCATTTCTCATGACCCTTAACCCTTCCACAGCGTTTGGCCCGAATCAAATCATAACTGTTTGAGTTAACCATGTTCCATGACCTTGATTTTTTACCATTCCTGTGACCTTCACCTTTGACTGGTTGTTCTAAAACCTGAATCCATTAATCCTTGCCTTACCTTAAACCCTTCCACCCAATTTCGTACAAACCGGATGAAAACATAAGATAAACTTAACAAGTCAAGCTCTGACCCAGCTCTGTGACCCTGAGCTTTGACGTATTGTTTTTTAAGACAATAGGTCAACTCCTTGGCTGTCCCTCTACCCCTCCACCAGTCTTGGTTAAAATCAGATAAAAACTGTCTGAGTTATTCTGATCAAACACACACACACACACACACACACACACACACACACACACACACACACACACACACACACACACACACACACGCTGATAAAAGTATAACACGGGCTCATATTTTGCGAGCGCGGGTGTTAAAAAATCATACCTCATACACCGGTCTCGTAACCTGCATCATCCCGTCATTCCTTTTTTTCCTGCTTTCGCCCTTTTCATAACTTAAAGCTGCCTTCGCTCACCCGTTTTTCGTCCCACCATCCGCCATCCTTCTTTACCCTTACCCTCACTAAGTTGCTACACATCATCATCATCATCAACACCATCCTTTCCTTCCACTATATTTACACTCCAACTTCATCGTCATCATCATCATCATCATCATCATCCTTTCCCCATCACTATATTTACACTGCAACTTCATCATCATCATCATCATCATCATCATCAACAACCAGGAACGTAACAAAAATAGGTGACTCAGAGGTAGTATAATTCCCACGACATACATCTTCATTTTACAACCCCAAGCTCTTGTTACTGTCACACTGAACAGTCACTTCCCCTCCTCCTTCACAACTGCCCGGCACCTGAATCACCCTGAGATTGTCCGAAACTGTCTGAATTCCTGAGAAAGTTAAAGGAAAGGCGACACAGTAACGAAATGGCGAGGCAAAAGTTCGCCTTCATATTTCACCCCATCTGCTTCTCACTTCCCTCTGCTGGCACATATTCCTAGCTGGGAGAAAGGCTTGAACTCGTATTCGCGTAGGTTAAGGAAGCTCCCTAACACCTCTTCCTAAGTGATTTATGTTTGCTTATTACACTTTGCCGCAACACCTCTTCTTAAGTGATTTATGTCTGCTTATTACACATTGCCGTAACACTTCTTCCTAAATGATCTATTTTGCTTGTTACACTTTGCCGTAACACCTCTTCCTGAGTAGTAGAGTTGTTGTTGTTGTTCCCTAGGTAGTCTGCCCGAACAGCCCAGAATCTCTAAGGAAGGCGGCAGAGAACCTCTTTCTGAGTGATTTTATTTTGCTTATTACGCTTTCCCGCAACACCTCTCCCCAAGTTATTCATTTTTGCTTATTACGAGTGCAATCACCATGCGCTTTTGTGTGATTTAAATCATTTTAACATCACCACACTCTGCATAAATGACGTACAAAACGATAGTGGCCAGCCATATCCAAAAATAAACCGGTAAGGAAGAAGTGTTAGGGAACTTCCTTATCCGACGAGAAGGCGAGCCTCGGTGTGTTTCTATGGCCACTGGTGATTCTCTCTAATATGAGGCACTGGGGAGAAAAAAAATGCCGGACACGACCAAAGTGTGATGTAGACACAGTGAAAAATTAGAAATCTCTCTCTCTCTCTCTCTCTCTCTCTCTCTTTTTACTGTACTGGAGCCGCAGGATTTAGGCGAATTATGAAGGCATACTCATCAAGGATTTTAGCCAGTTTCAATGTTAAAAATTCCTCCTTATCATTTTCCTTTCACTTTAACCTGGTCTTAAATTTTCATCACTCCATCTTGAATGTTGAGGTGCAATAACAGATTAGCATTACAATTAGCAATGGAATATGATGCTAACCCCCTAATTTTTGATGCAGAAAGGGTCTGTGTTTGTTGGCTGTTGTTTAAAGGAATTTTGCAACATGAAATTGAATTAACGTATCATACTCGTGTTACTCATACCTATATCAATGGGTGAGAGAGAGAGAGAGAGAGAGAGAGAGAGAGAGAGAGAGAGAGAGAGAGAGAGAGAGAGAGAGAGAGAAGAACGTACATTTTCTTCAACCTTAGTGTACGAAAAGCTGGATCAACAGCAATCCCATTCCACCATAAAGTAAGCTGTTACGTAAGAAGATATAACGATTAAGGAAAAAATAAAATGAAATATAGGAGAATCGTTCATGGGAAAAGAGGAAATGAAGCGCGCCATTCCTTCCGTTTTATGATAACGATACGACAGGTTAATAAGTTGAGGGTATCCTCGCATTTATCGGGTTAATCGCGGTCATAACAGAGCTTTTATTTTTTATGTTACATGATATTGCTAATTAACACTGATAACCTTTCTGGCCAAGAATGGTGTGGGTGGCACTTGTGTCTTTTCGCTTTTGATTGATTTATTTATGTATTTGTTTATTTTACGAAGGTGCAATTAGTATATCCTTTCATTTGCTTGCGTATGTTTGTACTATGTTTTACCGATGACATATAAAGTCTCCGACATTCACAAACATAACCAATAAAACATCTCGGCTATCACATGCACCATTCATCTACAGCCAATCTTTCCCCATTCATATTTCGCTAGCGTGGAGAAGGATTAGTTCTGGCTATCGCCCTCCCTCCGAAGAGAAGGTCTGGTCATGTAGTGGCCTTAAAATGAACTGGTACGGATATAGGTACAAAAAGACGTCACAGATTGATTGGTTAACTGCCATCACTGTTATCAATATTGAGTTCGTTTACATCATTTGTTGTACAGTAACCAATAAACATCTTATTTCATATAACCATACATTATTTTAAGGGATGAATCATATACACCCGTTAATTTTGCGTATATGTGACGACTCAATTTCAGCGTGTGGCTAATTCATCCGTTGTAAATAGTACATTTTCCTCTACTGTCATTATTATCGCTGTAGTATTAATTATTTAGAAGTTTTATAATCTGTACTAATGACAGCATACTTCTCAGTAATAATGAGGCAGACAGAATAGCAGAGTGCAAGGAAGCCAGGCGGGAGTCATTATTAACGCCGTAGTATTAATTATTTAAAGTTTCATAATCTGTACTAATGACAGCCTACTTCTCAGTAATAATGAGGTAGATAGAACAGAAGAATGTAAGGAAGCCAGGCGGGAGTGCCCTTCAACTGAGAGGGTCCAGTGTGCTGGCATCTCATCTGCATATTAATTGCAACTTCTCCGTTCACCACCTCTACCTGTGTTCCTGCTTGGACCAATCTCTCCCTGATTCAGCTGGCACTGGTTACTCGCCGGGATGAAGATACACTACTCGCTGATTAAGGCAACCCCTGTGTAAGATTAATTGTCTGTGCAAAACGACGATCTGAACCATGTTCGCAAGGAGAGATGGCAGCGTCTTGAAAGGAGCGTGTGGATAAATCAACGGCACTTTGAAAAGCGTGTGCGATTACATATTTTATAATATCATGATTAAGATACAATGGCTAACTGTTGTTGTTCTTGTGGAGCTCAGCAGTTATTTGCCATTATAAACATACCAATGAGATTATTAATAGTTTAGTTTACACCTTTTTATGCTCTCTTATGGATTATTTTCCTGATTCACAGTATGAGAGGATGTTTATCTTAAGGTAAACAGTGAGGCATCATCATCATCGCCGGGCCGACACTTTGACTTTAATCCTGCAAGAGGAATACAAAGAGAAGTGATAGTTTACGCCTTACACCGCTAGGATGAGGCATATCTGTTGTGTGTCAGCCATCTGTCTTGCATCTTTAAGTTCCAGTTAAAGATGAGGTTTACTTCAGACATCTTACCATTCATTTACAGAGCATAACCGGTCTCTGAGAGCATCGTTATTATATTTAGATCCCCCTTCCTTCATGCACATCGATTCCTCTTGTGTTTCCGAATGCAGACACTGGTTTAGATTTCTGTTCCCAGGATTTAGTATAGCGTCACACACAAAACCAAGTCGTCACTTCAACACTACTACCAAATCGACTACACAGAGAAGCAAAAGGTGTGTCATTCTGGACTGGTATACTGATATTTGCCTGTGTGTTCTTATGAAGTGTTACTGGGTATTATACTGAATAATGACGTCTAGATGAAGCTCATCTTCCCATGCTCTTCTTTGTAACAAGCAGGATTTTATACACCAACGGAACTTAACGCGCAGCAGTCCTTTGGCGACAATGCAGCTGGTAGAATGTTGACACCGAGAGATCATTCAGTAGGTTAGATTCTCGGGCAAACCAAGAGACGCTCGGTCAGTCTTATTTACCACAGTCGGCCTGCTACCTTGAACTGAAGAAACAGAACTGAATTTTCTGGGACGGTGGTGTGTCATATTATAGAGGAATGACTGGGTACTTTTTTTGCCATTAATACATCTATGTGCTTGTAATTATCCTTTATCAACAAAATACTACCCACCTATGTTGGAATAAGCACCTACCCTTGTTCAGTCTCCTAAAATTTACTTCCTTACTATGATATTCTTCCTCTGTTCCTGCCTTCATTCGTATGGCAAGCCTCACAAAATTTGAGGTGTTTTCCATGTCAGTCACTCTCCTCTAAAGAACGCATACATCATCATCATCTTGACTTTTTTTTCCAACCTAAGGATAGGGTGAGGAACGAAAGCTTACCTGGGTTGTTTATGACCACAGGAATGAGGAAGGAGTCGTGCCGGAACCAACCTAGAAAGGAGGCAGAGGTTTGCATGTGGTTACTAATGCAATTAACTTACATCTCATCCAGAAAATAAAGATTGTGCATTTCGCTAATTAACTACATGAACCTGTACGCTTGCAAAACACCTATCTTTTAGAGAAACATCGGGGTAATTAGGTTTCATGTCATGACCAAAAAGCCACACAAACAACTTCTTTATATTGACATTATTTGGGGCCCTCGAAGTCAGAAAGGTGAATAAGTCAAATAGGAGTTTTGAAACTTTGGTGTTTAGTACGTCAGCAACCAATACTCCTGGTTGTGGACGTACAATCTCTGAACAAAGCATCACACCATCCTCTGTCCTTCTGGTAATAGACTGTACAGTAGTACCCGCACACGTGCAAGGATACAAACAGTAAACCTGAGAGAGAGAGAGAAAGAGAGAGAGAGAGAGAGAGAGACAGAGACAGAGAGACAGACAGACAGACAGACAGACAGACAGAGAGTGTGTGTGTGTGTGTGTGTGTGTGTGTGTGTGTGTGTGTACAGGTATATTTATTTGGAGACTGGAAATATAACCACAACATGGATATTCAAAAGGTTCGGGTTCGAGAACTGACGAGAAGCAGGGTCGTGACACACATACAAATACTCACCCACCTTTGACTTGGAAATTGATGTAGGGGGATACAGAGGTAGGGTTCCAGCATGTAGCCTCACACGGCTGAATTTTGAATGGAAAAATATTAAGGCTTAAATAGAAGCGATATTTCACAGAGGGAAGTAAAAGGAAAAGTCGGGCATATTGCAGATGGTTTGGGACATGTACACAGGTAGTAGCTGGGAAATATGTCGATATGGCAGCAAGAGATGCTGCCCCCAGGAAAGGAGACCAGAGTGAGATTTCTCCGCTGTACTCAGGTGGTCCCCGGGGCGTGCCTGCTGGTTCCCTGTTACCGGCTTCATGTGAACACCTGGCACACCAATACTCCCCGACCAGCAGCACTTCCAATTAACAAGGACGGAGAAGATGGGTGTCTGTCTTCCCCTCAATTATTACGCCTTGCTGAGGACTCCAGATTGCCGTGGAGGCGTTGGCTTTAGCTGCAGAGTTCTTGTGATAATCCTAATGATAACACCTCCAGCACAGACATATCTTAAGTATTTTTTGCTCCCGTTATTAGACGACTGTATTCACTTTAGAAGATTTTATTGAACAGCAGGAGGTAGATATACCTTCATTAACTCCTTCCATCAGACGACTGTATTCAATTTAGGAGTGACTTTTCGAACTGAAGGAGTTAGATATAGACTTTATTAATCATCATAGCAGAACTCCTTAACTATCCTGGCTTCCTATGGTGACTGTAAAATGGGAAATAAATCGTTGCACTCCAGGGGATTATTATGTTGTCTTTTCTCAAGTATGGAACCAATCTCCAACCACGGGAGAGGCGCGTAGGGAATGATGGAGACTGGATTTAATTTGCTGCTCCTCCTCCTCACGCTTCCACTGCCTCCCAAGATTTCCACCCTATTACAGTGTTCCTCGTCCCTGCCTCAGCGCACCCTCCCTCGCTCTCATTGCTCACTCAGCTCCCTTCTGGTTTCTCCCTTCTTCCCTTCCTCATTACTCTCAGCCCTTCCTTCCTCTCCTTCATCCCTCTTCCTGTTCTCACTTATCCTGTTTTCCCTTTATTTCCTCTCATGTCTTCTTTTCAGACTTCACTCTTATCTAGCATCTTCCCCGTCCTTTCTTTCCTCTCCTTCACCACTCTTCCTGTTCTCTCTCATCCTATTTTTTTTTCTGTCTTCTCTTTTCCTTGGCATTTGTTCTTGCCCAAGCCTCCCTTCCTTCCCCCATATGTTCAATCTTTCCTTCCTAATCCTCACTTCATTCTAATTCCCACTCATCCTCTCATTTCTTCATCCTCTCCATTCCCTGATGTTTGTTCTTCTCCAGACCTCTCCTCCCTTCTCCATTTACACACTAACCTTCCTCCCCCTCCTTCCTCATCTCACTCATCTTCTATTCTCCTTACCTCCTCCTTTCCTTGGCATTAGTTCTTCTCCGACCCACTCTTTCTCTCTTCCTCCTTCTATTCTTCCCGCCATCGTAGTCTCCCTTTCTCCTCCTTTCCTTGGCACTTCTTATTCAAACCTCTCCCTCTTCCTCCCTCTCTTCTTCCTTCCATCCCTCTATGTCTTTACGCCCTTACTTATTTGCCCTTCATACCGAAATGTAGCCGCCTTAACTTGTCCTTCGAAGGGTTATGTCGTGTTTAGCAACCTGATGGCATCTCTCATTCCTCTGCCGCAGCGTGCATGGTGCGTTTGTATGGCTGAGAGAATATTACATGACAGAGAGGAAGGGAAACGGTGGGGAGGAAGAGATTTAGAGATTTAGAGAGAGAGAGAGAGAGAGAGAGAGAGAGAGAGAGAGAGAGAGAGAGGAGGGAGAGAGGGGAATGACAGAGGGAAAAGGAATGTGAAGGAAAAGCGGAGAACGTGAGAAGGTTAGATGGATGTTTACTCGTAGTTATGGAGTGGAAAGGAGACCGTAAGAAAGGGGGAACAGATGGAGAAAGAATTGTCGAGGAAAAAAGAGAGAGAATGAGGAAGGGAAGGCAGAGGGGCAAAAAAGTATGATGAAAAATGAGAGACAGTGACTTAAGGAAAGGAAAATTGATGGACAGGGAAAAGCGTCGAGGACTGGTGAGCAGAGGAAGCATGAAATGATGAAATATATATATGTACGAAATGAAGGACATGGATTGGGATGATGAATTAAGTATGAGTGTATATACAGGCAAGAAGAACTGGCAGAGAAATAAAAAAATATAATAAAGAAAAGTGCAAGAGTTACAGAAAAGAAACTATGAAGTGAAAGATATAGAAGGTACAAAGAAGTAGAAATGATAGCAAACTACAACTGTCCTATAGGTTCTTTCATGGCTGTTTGTTATGGGACAGAATATAACTAACTAAAATGTGTCTGTGATTCAAAGACAAGGAGGACAGAGCAGGAAGAAGTGCCAAGGAAGGTGAGAATAACGCTAAAGGAACAGTGAGTTAAAGGCCATAGAGAATTTGGGATAGGAATGAAGAGAAAACAAGAGGACGATAATTTGATACACATTAGAATGATACAGTCGAAGTATATGCAGGACAGATATGAATTCTTGGAGACACACACACACACACACACACACACACACACACACACACACACACACACAGAGGGTGGGGGGGAAGAGGCGAAGAAGAGAGGGGAAAGAAAGGAGAAATGGCTAGCCAGAAAGAATATATGAGGGAAGACAAGGAGTGAGATGAATTTGTGGAAGTGGCGGAAAAGACAGAGGAAGGGAGATGAGAAGGAAATGAAAAAAAAAAAAAAAACGAATCGAGGTAATTAAAGACAGGGATGCACAAGTGGAAACTGAGAAAGCACGGCAAGGTACAAGGAAGGAATGGATAGTGAGATGAACAGGTGTGAATGGTGAAGGAGAGAAGGAGAAGAGGAGGGAAGGGTAGAGACGGAGGAGGGGGAGAAGAGGAGGGAAGGGGAGAGGAGGAAGGGGAGTGAAGCATGACCACTTAAGCTGGGGCCTCTGTGCTCATAACACGTTGGTAATGGCGGCTTCAGGACGAGTGATGCTGCTCCCTCTCTTGTACCCTGCCTGCTTCCCGCCCCTGCCTGCATCCCCTGCTTAGATGTCTGTCTGTCTCCCTCACTCCAGGTCCGTCTGCTCCCTTGCCTGTCTTCCTCAGTCCGCGTCTTCCCTGTACGCTACCCTGCTTAAATGTGTGTCTGCCTTCTGAATGCCATGTCTCTCTGCTTATCTTCCCATTCCCCTACCTAGACAACTACCACTTGTTTCATTCTCCCCTGCGTCTGTCTGCTTTCCTGCCGTTTCTCTTGATTAAATGTCTGTTTCCCCCCATCATTCCATGTCTATCTGCCTCACTCTCTGCCTGCTTTCCATCCCACCTACTTGCCTCCCTGTCTACTTGCCACCCTGCGTACTTCCATTCCCATCTGCTTCCCTTCCTGCTTACTTCCTTCCTTGTCTGTCTTCCTCCCTTCCTGCTTCTCCCCCTGTCTGCTTCTCGCCCTACATTGTTCTCTCCCTTCCTATAGTACATCCCATCTGCCAATCTACCTGTCTACTTTCCCCCACACTTATTTTTCTTCCTAGCTACTTCCCTCCCTTCCTGCCTGTTTCCTCCCCTGCTTGTCAGCCCGCCTCCCCACTAACCCACTCTACATCCCGCGGGTCACTTTGGCTTACATATGACCTCTCCTCCTCTCCGCTACACGCCCATCTTCTCTCACTCCTTTTCTCCTTACCACCTTTAGTACCAAGACCTCCTTTTATCTCTGTCCTTTCTACCACCAGCCTCCCTGTCTATCTGCCTGCTTCTATGTTGGTCTCCGTCTCTCTGTCTAGTAATTTCCTTCCAGTTACCCACTCTCTATGCGTCTGCCTGTCTGTCTGTCTGTCTGTCTGCTCCAGGAATTACTGCTTGCCTTCCTGTGTAATTGTATCCAGTCCTGTCTTCCTTCTGTTTTATTTACCCAACTGCTTGACTCCTTCACTGCGAGGAAGTCTTGTAAAATTTTATTCATGCTACCTTCACACGATTTAATTCAGCTTAGTGGAAAATCTCTTGCAGTCTATAGGTTCGTCCTCTCATGGCCGGGACAACTCTGCTATTCTATTCCAGCTGACACAGACGATTTTAATCAGTTTAGAATAAGTTATTTAACCCTTGGAGTGTTAATGCTACCATTTACCCTCCTATGGACAAGACAGCTGGATATTTCTCTCAAGGTTGTATGACCCGTAAATAAAGTAAATACCAACGCAACAACAAGTCTTAATAGAATAATGAAATGATTGTCAAAAAATAGTATAATTACCACAGCCATACTCATTACAACAATCAACAGTAATACAAACAGTCTAGAGTGAGTGATAGAATAATCTTAAAAGTCAATTAATATAAATGCTGATTGAAAAGATTAGCTCTGTCAGTGCCATGACGTCACGATTATTATATTTTGGACAACTGAATCATATAATATATTGTCGACTATTCATTAGAAGGGGGGCGGGTGATGTATTCGCTATCACGTGCATTTCTATACATCATCCATCCATTTCTGTTCCTTTTCGTTTTTTTTTTTTAATTCGTAAGCTTCCATATCTCGCTTAATTGCGTAATCCCAAACTATACTCATCCACTTTCTTCCTAAGCTTCCAAGCCTTCTCTGCCTTCCAGCACATCCGCACACCCTGTCCACCATCCTATTCACATTCCTTCTCTCTGCCTTTTGACCCGTAGATTTCTGTACTCCAGGTTCTTCCCGCATCTGTTGTTTTACCTGTGTGTGTGTGTGTGTGTGTGTGTGTGTGTGTGTGTGTGTGTGTGTGTGTGTGTGTGTGTGTGTGTGTGTGTGTGTGTGTCATTTACAGTCACATAACCGTATCGAAGTATGGGAAATAAGCTCTTTTTACTCACTACCCTAAATTACAATTTCTCCTTCTTCAGTGTGAGTTCTAACAGTAGATTAACTGGAGAGTATGATGTTATAAAAATGAAATACTACAAAAAGGATGTACGGCTGCTGTACTGTCATTTCCTGTCACTGAGCTAGGTGAGAGAAACTATAAAAGAACGAAAATCTGCGCCAAGATAAAATAAAAACAGCGTAACACCTTTATGCTAACACTATACTCAGACTTGCATTTCGTATCAAAAACGTCATTGCACCACCCACTTCAATTTCCTGTGACACACACACACACACACACACACATTTACACCGCTCGCTGGTGCAGTGGTAACGTTCTCGCTTGCCAACTGGTGGACGGGAGTTCGCGCCTCGCTCAGGTTGCGAAAAGTTTCACTGACGAAGTGGGTGGTTACTGTCCCCCTTGAGCAAGGGGACGGGTGTGTGCGTGTGTGAAGGTCACAGCCTTGCCCTTAGATCGGACTATATGAGCTCTCAGCTCCCTTCCGGGAGGGTAAAAGCTGACGATCACGACCATCAAGTGATCCTGACCGACCCGGTGAATTACCCGGTGAATTACACACATACGGGTATATACCGTATAGAATACATAGATAGACAGATAGACAGACAGATAAATGAATAAATATCTTTCTTTACTGTCGCCCGCAGGTAATTACACTCTTCCACACTTCCGATCTCTGTTTACCAGCACATAACACTTCAACGCCATTGGTCACTTCTCCAACAACCATTCTTTACTTTAATCTATTGTTTCAGTCTTCGACGCTCAAAGATATTAGCTAATCTCTAAAACAGTTCAGAAGGATTTCATTTGGCAATAGCAACACAGCATTATCTTGAAACATCAGAACTGAAATATTCCACCTCTCTCCATTGATCGTTACCCAACAGATAGGTACCAAAACCGACAAGATTTACATTAATACTAATAATATTTCATGAACTATGCTGACAACAGAGACGGAGCACTCACAAGCAGAACATCGATCACGATATCAGGACACAAAGAATCCAAAACAAATAATAAAAACAATGGGGACCAAAAGTCGAGCCAAATGTAGAAAGGAATAAAGACCATATGGTTAAACCTAAAATTCAATTGGGAAGACATGCCCTTAACAATAACAAAACCAATCACACTGACAAGAGAACAAGAAAGAAAAGTTAGAACCAAAACCAAAACACAAAGCGCCATTACGAGCAACCACAACATGCTTCATAAACACAAAATCACGTATGTAGGTTAAGCCAAGTGTTATCAGACAAACATGCTACCGAGAAAGCAGACATAAACCTATATAAAAACACGAAGCACTAGTATGAGCAGCCACAACACAGAAGCAAGCCATGAGTCAACAGGAATAAAGAAAACAAGAAAATTAACAGCAGTATCCAACGAACAATGCTATATAGAAACACTCGGAACCACACCATAAACAAGGACCACTAATGTAATCAGCCATAAACAATACATTACATATCCGATAAAAATTAGAACGCAGAGTCAAGTGCCGACAGAAATTATAAACAAGATAAAAAGGAATATTGTCTAGCGAATCATGGCGAGGGAGGAAAACATAAACACCGAGAAGCGCAACCTGAACATCGAGAATTAATATAAACAGCCACATATGCATTAGAACAGTGACGTGTGAGCCAAATCCGTATAATGTTGAAACTCGGTCCTCCTACACTGAGCCGATAATGCCCACGCCGGACATACTGAAAAGAGAGAGAGAGAGAGAGAGAGAGAGAGAGAGAGAGAGAGAGAGAGAGAGAGAGAGAGAGAGAGAGAGAGAGAACACACGGATTAATAAATTACCCTAAGCATTATGGTGGGTAACCAGAATGCTGATTTCCTGACTTTTTTGCCTTTATCACTGTTACTTTTAGAGATTGGTGAGTTTCTTTTATTAGTTATTTTATTGCAGATGACTTTAGCAGGATGATGACTTCTTGTTTTTATTAGTTATTATATAAAAGTGCAATTTAATAAGGCGTTTTCTTTTCAGTTAAAATTTTTTATATTACTGTAGGCTTATTTACTGAGTCCTTAGGCAGAGATAAGTTATACCCTGTTTACTTTAACTTGTATAATTTCAGTCTCTCAACCTTGAGTTCTGAGCTGTAACGAGATATTAACGCTAGAATATGAAACTGGTCACGAAATCTTGTAAAGAATGTAAGGCCATAGTAATGTCTTATTAGGCTATTGAACTACGTGAAAAATGATGCAATAGGACAAAAATGTGGGACATGTTTAGATAAGGTGCATAATACCCTCTCTCTCTCTCTCAGTCATAGCTAAGTCACTGCAGTATACGCCTACTTGAAAAATATTAGTATATACTGTACTATCCAGTTATCTATCATCTTGTCTAACCAGAATATGTGGTTAGAGAAATTCACAGCATTGGCTTATGTTGCTATCCTCTTTTTCACTCATACTTGGTCCACATTTTCGTCATACTATGGCTTACTTGACGTAGCTCAGTGACAGAAGAGACAACAATACGACTCAACATCCTATCCACCTTGCCTTTTCCTGATTAACTACCTATTCTAGTGCCAATCTATAGTTACAACTCAGCAAATCAGTGTGGAGAAATGGCAATTTTAGGTCGTTAGAGTAAAAGCTTAGTTGATTCTCCCAGCTTAGTTGATTCTGTGCCTCAGCTCTTGCTATAATAATATTGTATCAGAATATAGTCAGGGCTGAAATTCTT